>NW_010230278.1:0-6241 GCF_000690775.1 Eurypyga helias | reverse complement strand
CCTTCCAGTCCTTTCTCCCACCACATTTCACATACATGCTGGATAGCACCCTGTAGGATTTTTTCAGATTCAGGTAAGGCAGGAAGAATACCTACAACAGCAACAAAGTTATTATTTACTGCAATGAACCAAGTAATTGCTGTAAACACTAGTCTGTTAGTACACTAACTAAAACTCTCAATGTCAACCAGCTTTTGCCACATGCTTATTCTCACTGTGGGTATTTAGGCAGCTTTGTTAACTCTAAGGTTTTGCCTAAGTTTTTGGATCAGTAACAATGATCCAAAATTATCACAGAACTTAAGTCTTGCTGTAAAAATACTATAAGCCACAGAATAAAGAAAAAGGTACCTAACATTGGACGAACAGTTTGGAGAAAGGAAGGTATTTAAGTGCCAAGTTTTAGACAAATCTGTAAGTAAATTCTCCCTTAATTTTGTGTCATAAATAAGAACTCACATCAGTACCAATTTGGCTCCTGTAAACTCTGTTCCATAAACGAGTGAGGTCAAACAAAATGCCTAGTATACTCACCTGCTAAAAAACCAGTATAAGGCTGCATTCTAGAACAGACAAATACGCACCGTTTAATATAAACACACATTCTAGAAGAGCTTTGTAGTTTACAGTTTCATCCACTGCAGGTATGGAAACAGTAACTACAGCTGCCACTCCTTGGATCACAGCTACAGTTTGTTTCTGAAAGAAAGCAACATCAAGGAAAGAATTCCGCAGTTTATTTTATACTCAGAAAATAACTATGACAAGAAATAAATGCAAGGAACAGAACAAAGTTGAATTGTTATTTAGCTTCTGTTTCGATCAAAGATTAAACTGGCACCCAAAACCTATCGGATAAGAAGAGGCAAAAGCATAAATTCTAAAGTATATCCATTTCAAAAAGTTGGAAAAGGGCTTTCAGCTCCCACTGGTAAGTAACTCAGTGACTGTACGTGTATGTCCATTCCTCCAACAAAAACTTCACCGGCAACAAAGCCACTCAAACACACACCCATTTCAGAGCTAAAAAGACCCTAATTACCAGGGTCTTATGCACCTCAAAATGTCTACATCTGGTGAATTTAGATTCAGGTACATGACTCTGTAGGTCCCTCTACACACGATGGATTTTCTACAAGCCTCTAGGTCTCCTGAATGATTTCCCCAGTGCATTTCTTTTTTTTTTCCTGAAATTAAATAAACGTTTTCCCCCCGATAGTCTCAAGACTATGGGGACTGCAGTGCAGAGGGCAGCATACAAGGGTCTGAGTCAGAGAAATTCTGTATAAGCTAAATTTGTGGGAAGGGTGTTCAAATGTAAGTTTCATGATCTTTACTCAATAAAATGGCATAATAAAACATGTAGTGAATTTAGTATAATTTACTATATATAACATATAGTATATGCCAGATACTTAGGGGACATCAGAGATATCAGCATTTATTTACTAAAATAAGACATGCAAAAAGCCCACTCAACTCCAGTGAAGACAACTAAGTCCCATCTTTCATAATTAAAATTGTCAGCAGATCTAACCTTTTATAGCGTAGATCAATCATAAGTCAGCTTAACCCAAGAAAGACAGTCAAGAAGTCAGTTAAGAATGGGGCTGGGAGATGATACTTCAAGCTGACCTTGTTGGATAACCCTTGCATGCTTTCAGATGCTATGAAAACATACCACTTTATTTCCCAGAAAATATGAAATATCATATTTTACAAGATTTTTACCATTTCTGGTACTCTCTCAACTTCCATGACATCATCAATTTCACCATCTCCAATTCCCTGCCATGTCTCCACAGGGTTCTCCATCAAAGTCTCTGTCAATAGCCGTGTCAGTCTCTCCCATAGTACTTCCTTTTGCTTTCTTGGCAATTCTTCAAGTACTTCATTCAAGTCAAAAGATTCAAATGTTTTTTTCTGTGAATGGTCAGAGGATACCACACAATTCTACATCAGTGGCTTATATTTTATAATTTTATTTCCTAGAATTAACACTTTTTTTACATTAAGGATCTATTTCCATTCCTCAGCAGTTATAGAGATAAAATACCTTCTTGAAGTTGGATTTCTTTAAAAAATAGCATTAGAAACTCCTGCTGCTTAACTATTTAAAAGAAACACTCTTGTTTCACAGTAAGACTAAAGTCTTTAACACTTTGATAGCAACACTACTGAACATATATCACATCCCCATAACATTGACTTCTGTATCTCATGTGCTCTAAATACTTCATTCCCAATGGAGACAATTCCATATCCTTAGCTAAGCAGCTCATGACTGCACAGAATTCAAGTCCCTGATCATATCTTTGCCATCTTAAATATAGATTGATGATGGCTGCTAAAAGAAAATCCTTATGCAAGGGCTAGAAAGGTAACAGTCAGTACAGCCACAGGGACAGCACTAGAGTCCGGAACACAATAGTCCTCTATATACTGCCCGATTTTAAAGCTCCCCCTAACAAGCCAAACTCCTGAGCACGCTAACCCCATACTTCCTTCTTAAGCTCTGTGGAATGGGAGGCCACTATCAGTCTCCATAAGAGACACCACAAAGAGACTGATATAAACTGTTTCCTCAGGAGATCCTTCCTAGAAGAGTTTACCTCAGAAATGCTCTTACCCGTTAACAAAGAAGGGTAGGCAACCTGCTAGGAAAAGGAATATGCAGAGGAAAGATGAGAATTAAAACAACAGACACAGCCAGGAGGAAGTACAGATAATTTTTAAGACGTAATTTGCAATACTAAAGTGAAGGTTTACTGGATCAAAAACACTCCAGAGGAAAGAGGGAAAATGTCCATGATCTTGAAATAAAAATATTTTTAGTCTGCAGATATACTAAAGAAGAGGAATCAAAAAGAAAAAAAAAAGTTGAAGGTAAAAAAGAAAAACAGAAAATAGTGAAAGAAGCAGCAGTATTACAAGGTTCCCAGAAGGGTATGAGAAGAAAGATCCTGTTACATATTCATAGCAGAAATTCCATCCTATTCTACAGCTGGAAACAAATACAACAAACCAAAGGCCACACAGGGAGTTCTGCAGCCCTCAACTTCATGTAAACCCAGAAGACAGCATATTAAGATTGTACTGGTTTGAAGAAAAATAATGAACTCATAAGGCCAGAGCTTTCTGATATTTATTTGGGATGATGAGGGAAAATGATAGTCATACCCATGATTTCTATTTTCCTGCCTAAGAAATAATGTATTTTTCTTGAATTGGAACAGGATTTAGGGGAAAAAATTTAATCTAATAAAGACCTCAATGGACAACTCCACAACAGTAATATTTTTAAAAGATTACAAAGAAAGGTGAAAAGCCCAATGCAAACCTTGAAGGAAAATTAGCAACTCCCTGGAATTTTAGATGTGAATAAGTAAAACACTGGGAAGAAGGAAAAAGAAAATTAAGGAGGGTCGGGAGTATAGAAATGACAGAGACTGGAAGAAGCAGTGATGCTAAGAACAGAACTTAAAAAAAAGTTAAAAAGCTGGAGCACAAAACAGATAGAAAAAGCAGGGCATAAATATAATATAAAAACTAAGGAAAGCAATGAGGGTCTAAGCATGCTTTCCTCTTCTTCCCACATTTACACATCCACTTCTAAAGGACACAATACACTACCACAGCCTCCTTCAGAAACACAATCAAGAATTATTCAAGGCAGATACTAAAAAGAGGATCCTCATCCTAAGATAAGACATGGTCAAACACCCCTGAAGGTTTCAAAAGGAATTCAATAAATAACACATCTCAGACAATCAAAAAGTAATCTAGATATTCCTGTTCCCTTATGCTACAAGGCCACGGAGGCAGTTGTAATCAATATACTCATTATAACTGGTGATACACAGTTTCCAGAGATACTGGCAACAGCTGAAAACTCTTACAAGACAACACTTGTGAACTGGTGATGCAAAAATATGAGTATGAAAAACCAATTTTTAATCCAAATAGACCAACTACTGGATGATGATGGCAAAAAACACATGACCAAATTAATCAAAAAGGAAACACTGCAAGTACCATAAGTTACCCTAAACAGAATAGTTTCTTGGAGAAGAGTTTCAATTTAGGGAAAAATGGGAAGGAGACTTCAACCAAAGGCAATCTGTTAATGAAGTGAACATCTATAACGACATACAGGGGTGCAAATGAAGAAACCAGCAACTTTCTTGAAAAAAGATTCAATGTCTGGGAGATAGGCATTCCTAAATTTATCATATAGAACATGATCCCTGTCATAGAAATCACAGGCTTAAGACATCTGCTACATTAGTAAATTAGTTTATGCTCTGTGGACATAGAGGTCAACTGATCCACTTATTTTATCCTGATCCAGATAATATTAGGAAAACACTAATCAGAAAGCTTAAAAACTAACCTGACAACACCATTTACTGAGGCCAGCAAAAGATGCTTAGGAGAAACCGTGTACATCTTAATACCAGGCAGACTGAAGCTTAGCAGAAAACCCCACAACGTAAATTATTATTTCCAATTACTATGCCATATCACATGCACCATGTCAGAATGAACCTTTAATTAGTAGTTTTCAGTGGATTTGTTTTGTTATTCCTCCTGCTTCTTTCCACACTGCATTTAGAGAGCAATTTACCTCATTTCTAAAACATTCATTGATAAAAAGAACTAGCAAGTACGATCACACACACCAGAGAACAAGTGGAGAGCCTAAACTATCACAGAATCATAGAATGGTTTGGGTTGGAAGGGACCTTAAAGATCATCTAGTTCCAACCCCCTGCAGCAGGCAGGGACACCTTCCACTAGACCAGGTTGCTCAAAGCCTCATCCAGCCTGGCCTTGAAGACATCCAGGGATGGAGCATCCACAGCTTCTCTGGGCAACCTGTTCCAGTGCCTCACCACCCTCTCCGTGAAGAACTTCTTCCTGATATCTAATCTAAACCTCCCCGCTTTCAATTTAATCAAATGAACAAATGTCAGTGAAACATGCCAATGGTATGTTTGTATATTACCTCATATTCACCACACAGCAATAAACTGTTTCATAGGTTGAAATTTCAAAAAACAAACAGTACTTCTTCGACATCAACTAAGTACTTTTTTTAGTATTACCACAGTACTAATAATTTATTTTTAAAAATGTAAACTGCATATGCAGCAAGTACCTGTTAAAAAATTAGTTGGTTTATATATAGCAAAATATCAGATTCCACAACCTTTTCAGCTATGTTCTATTATGTTCCATTTTCTACAACAATTATTCTAGCACACCTGCAAGCACCAGAGATATGGTTTCTGTCCCTATCTCACAAAATTTCTGCACTACTAACAGACAAGACTTCGTTAGTAATGTCCGCGCATGAAGGCTTACTTACAGGATTCTGGGTATAATGCAGGAAGTCTTCAACTGACTCTTTAGACACAACTTGTACAAATGCTTCGCGTTTCATTGTGGTCTTGTTTTTCCTTGAATATGAGCAAAATAAAAAACATTACAGGAAGTACTGTAATATCAAAATAAGATCATTTCTGGTCCCAGTGAAGAATGCATGAACTTAGATTATTGATCTCTGTAGTTGTACATAAAATATATTTCCTCCTCCAAAATACCTTAGCTATCTGAACCAGCATTTAGATTCCTAAGAGTACTAAACCAGCATTTAGATTCCCAACAGTACTAGGCTGTAGTATTTGCACACATTCTTTTGTTTGTTTTCACTGAAGAAATCTTAAAAAATAGTAACTTTTTGATAGATGCTTTTATTTTTCAGAAGAATGGTGTGTCCAGCACATGGTCCCAATTTAGCTAGCTGTCATTCCCAAGGACAGCACGTACTTATATGAGAAGTACTGGTGGGCAGTAAAATACTCCCTCCTTTTCTCGTCGTGAAGGCCGAGAACAGGCAAGGCCACTTTTTGACACACCAAGAGCTTCACCTAGGCACCTAAGCACTCCTTCCACTGAGGCAACTCCTAACGAGCGTTCCTCATCCCTGCCAGCTGGACACTCCCCTCCGTGGCCTTTCCTGGCCGTATCACGGAATGGGGCGGCGTCGTCCCGGATCAGCGGGGGCCGGGCCCTTGCCCCAGGGGAAGGGGAGGTGGGAGGACGGACGGGCCGCTTACCTAGCGCTCCCTCAGAAACCCTCACAGCCCTACAGGCTGCGCCTCCAACGACGCGGAGCTGCCTGCACAGGAGGGAAACAGCAACAGCGATGGCGCGGGCTGACACGCAGAAGGGCCTG
>NW_010230277.1:6275-6692 GCF_000690775.1 Eurypyga helias | reverse complement strand
ATTCTATGATTCTATGATTCCTTGAGAATAAATATTTAAATTTTGGCCCACTGAATAGGAACAAGATTTGGACTCGCTAGTTAAAGCCCTGCAGATAACAGACATTATGCTGACACACGGCCACTTGCTTTAGATCCTTCATTCAGAGGAATGAGAACTGAAGTAAAGACTGGCAGAATCAAGGACTGCAAAGCTGCCCCAGATACAGAGACTGTCTTCCATGGGGTTCTGCAAGAGATTTTGGCATAAATATTATATTTTTGGGAATACCATGCTCCAGGAGTAAACTGTGCTTCCAGTTCAGTCTGCCACAAGACAATGGGTGACCTTAGAGCTCCTTCCAGTACCTGGGGGAGCTACAAGAAAGCTGGGAAGGGGAGGGCTTTTTCCAAGGGCAGGGAGTGACAGGACAAGGGA
>NW_010230277.1:0-6197 GCF_000690775.1 Eurypyga helias | reverse complement strand
CGGTCGATGCCCCATCCCTGGATGTGTCCAAGGCCAGGCTGGATGAGGCTTGGAGCAACCTGGTCTAAGTGGAAGGTGCCCCTGGGTGGGCTTTAAGGTCCCTTCCAACCCAAACCAGTCTGTGATTCTATGATAATATTACTACAGGAGATGCACAGGCAACATCAGCTCTGTGAAACTACACTCCCAATCTCGTTTTTATATAAAAGTCAACACAATCCAATGCAGAGAGACTTTGCAGAATTTGAGGATTTATGTTCTCTCTCTCCAAAAGAGAGGAGAAGCGTCCCAAAACCTAGCAGTTGAAGATCAGTTGATGCTCAAGTTTGAAATTCTAAAGCCTTATTTAGTTCAGCTAAACATCTGGATATAGGCACACGTTGGGGATTAAACCTAGCTGAACACTGTTACTGTTTTCATCTCTAGAACAGAGAACGCAGAGAGAGTCAGTGAAAGCTATTAAAAACCTGTTTTGTCCTTAAATGACGTTTTCATTTTATTCCTAATCTTGCACTATACATTTTCTCAGTCTAACTCCTATCGCATATTATTTCAGTTTTCCACACATATTTGGCAAAAGAGTTATCACAGAAGGTTTTGGGTTGGAAAAGACCTTTAAAGATCATCTTGTCCAACTCCCCCGACATGAGCAGGGACGTCTTGCACTAGGTGTTGCTTAGTACCCACTTTCTTGGTTTTCACAGAATCAGGGAATGGTTTGGGTGGGAAGGGACCTTAAAGTCCCCCCAGCCCCACCCCCTGCCATGGGCAGGGACACCTTCCATAGCCCAGATTGCTCCAAGCCTCATCCAGCCTGGCCTTGGACACTTCCAGGGATGGGCCATCCACAACTTCTCTGGGCAACCTGTAAAAATGTTTTCATCCTAAAAGCCTCAGGTTAGACTTCTCTTCCACAGGAGAGTCTGCTCTTAACGCTGGGAAAAGAAGAACCTCAGGGAGGAATATTATAATTTCTGACACTGAAAAAGATGCGAGCAGACACGTTCACAAGTGGAAAAGACCCTTAATCCTTTGGGAGAGGTCTTATGGTCGCACCTCGCTAGAAGATTCCTCCTTCCAGTTTGACAGCTGAACTGGCTCACTGTTATATTTTAACAGCTTGGCATCTCTGGGCTGCTCCAATTTTCACACCACCCTTTCAAGGGAGCGTATGGTTCAAGGATTTACGATCCTGAACCAGGCTCTGCTGATCAAGATCATCTCATAAGACCCCTGGAAGACTTTTGGGAAGTGTGGGCCGGTAAAGATGTGAAAAACGCTGTCCTTGCAACCAGCTGTGAAGCCCCTCTCTTGACTTCGGGCTGCAGTGGTGGGACACAGACCCGGGAGACACTCATGGATCACCTCTGTAACAGGGAGGGAACAGACAATTCTCAGCCAAGAGGAAACACTTGAGAGAACATCCTCAGTGTCGCAAGGCAAAGCCTGAAATATAAAAAGCACAATTGTACTGTGGAAAACACTAAGAGCCTTCCTATATAGGTCAGAGCAGAACCTCTCCTGAACAGGAAACACTGGTCCTTCTGGCATGGGGCCCTTCTGCACTACACGCAAGAGCACATCCTCGTTAAGCTAATTGCTTTCAAGCAGCGCACCCCAAATTGTGCTTTCAGCTAGCCTCAGCATCCATGACGCCGCAGCTCCTGAAAAACTGCGTGTGCTGCTCGATATAATCACCTGACAAACTCTGAAGTAACGTTAAGCCCATCTTAAAGCTCAGGCGTGCATTCCCGAGGGACAGAAAATGGACATGAAATTGCCTCTAACAAGCAGAGTAACAATTCTCCCAAAGGATCCTACCTTTTATGCAACCATTCCGCCAAGATCCAAATGCCACACTATGTAAAAATAAGGCGTTTTAGAGCTGACAGCCAGATAGTGAAGGACGACTGGATAAAAGCCTGCTGTGCCACTGATCTAAGTATTCCGCGCCACACGGATGTATTTTCTGCTGTCTCCAGGCATTTTAAGACCCGCAAGAGGTGCAACGCACTGTCACTTGTATTTAATGTTTGGCAGTAGCTGAAGGGAAAAGGAAGAGGCAGAAAAAGGTATTTTCTACTATCAATCTTGAAAAGGAAGAGGCAGAAAAAGATACTTTCTATCAATATCTTCCTTTTTTAAGTCAACATTAGCCTGTTTTCTTTCTTTACACATGTTGGAATCCTATTTTATGTAGTAACAAGACTTTTTTCTTGAGGGAGATGTTAAGTTTTACTTGGAGGTTGATATTTACATTTATCAGTAAAAAAAATAAACCACATAACTAAGACTGAGCTTTCATGGCTTGCAGCAGGGCAGAGCAAAAGGCACAACCTGGACACGTAATGCTGAACAAGGCTCCCCTCTGTAATTCAGCACATAAAGGGTTTATACAAATCAATAAAAATTTGTGAAGACGAATCACAACTTTAACAACTTAAACTCGGTACCAGCTTCCACTCAGTAAATCCTAATAAATGCTGGCATAGTTAATAAAAGTAGAACAATATGACTGATAAATACATGGGCAAGATTTCCTTGGGATACACACCGAGCCTTGTGACAGTGACAAATATACATGATGATAAATAGATTCATTAACTCTTGCGGGTTTTGTCAGTAATTAGCTTTACATTTCTTCTCAAACTGAGAAATATTTAAGAGTACAATACAAAAAAAAACTCGTTCTATTTGTTCAGTCACGACTGTGAAGAAATGAAACACTGAACAGGGGTCGGTCCTCTAGTTCCAGCCAGACCTGTTGGAACAAGTCCAGAGGAGGCCCCGGAGATGCTCCGAGGGCTGGAGCCCCTCTGCCCTGGGGACAGGCTGGGAATGTTGGGGGGTTCAGCCTGGAGAAGGGAAGGCTCCGGGGAGACCTCAGAGCCCCTTCCAGTGCCTGGGGAGCTACAAGAAAGCTGGGGGGGCTTTTCCAAGGGCAGGGAGTGACAAGGGGTAACGGGTTTAAACGGAAAGAGGGAGATGGAGCTGGGATATCAGGAAGGAATTCTTCCCACAGAGGGTGGGAGCACTGGGACAGGTTGCCCAGAGAAGCTGTGGATGCCCCATCCCTGGGAGTGTCCAAGGCCAGGCTGGATGAGGCTTGGAGCAACCTGGGCTATGGAAGGTGTCCCTGCCCATGGCAGGGGGGGGGACTGGGGGGGCTTTAGGGGCCCTTCCAACCCAAACCATTCCATGATCCTATTATCTCATAACCCCTCAGTTTATAGGCTTTGCAGCTGTGATTGTTTTTAAACAATTAAGTTGAACACTGCATATTTTTCATGTAAAAGCTGGGGTTTTTCCACTACATTCATTAACCTGTAGGAAAGAATAAACGAGAGTCAGCCCCCCACTACTCAACAGGAAGAAACAAGTCTATTAAAATTATAGATAGCCGAATATAATCATTTGACTAGTCTGGCAGGTAGTAAAATTAAAAAAACATGGAACTGTTACCTCTTGAGCACAGCTATAAAAATTCATTTGAAAATACAGGCCTTGTGTTCTGAAGATGAAGCCACGTGTCTAGTTTTCTGCAGAGGAGCTCCAAGTCAACCACATAACCTAACTAGTGGTATTTTTGCAGTTTAAAACATTTCTAAAAACAACACAGAGCCAAAATTAGTGTCACAAGAGGAAAACCTTCAGGCGATTTCAGTTTTCCTCATCTGGTGTAACAGCAAGCATCTGGGAAGTTACACAATGCCACTTTAAGAGAAGTGCTTCCAGTGTTCTGTCAGCAAGAACATCTGTCATCTCTCATGTTCAGAGCTCAGACTCTTCCATCACTTTGTATGGAAGGGCCAAATATTCCGCTTAAATACGGACAAAAGGAATTGCGTTTTGAAGAAGCAGAATCCTGCCCATTTCTGAATAAGGGACACCCTTTAAGCGGGTGTGGAAGCCAGAAATTGTCATCTTCTGCCTATACCAGACCAAACTAGGAGCTTTTCCTTAGGGGAAGAGTCTTACAGTCTTGTAAGACCTGTAACAAAAATGTTACGATAATGTGAATGAAGTATGCATGTAAACGAGTACAACAAAAAGCAACAGCAGAAGGAGGATTAACGGAATTACACGTGCTAATTGCTACATCGTGTGGTAAATGTGGTTTCATTCAAATGACCAGACAGCAAGAAGAGGAAGAATATAAGATAAGATAAGGGCTTGTTCAGCCTGGAGAAGGGAAGGCTCCGGGGAGACCTCAGAGCCCCTTCCAGTACCTGAAGGGGCTACAAGGAAGCTGGGGGGGGCTTTTTACAAGGGCAGGGAGTGACAGGACAAGGAATAATGGGTTTAAATTGGAAGTGGGGAGGTTTAGATTAGATACCAGGAAGAAATTCTTCCCACAGAGGGTGGGGAGGCACTGGGACAGGTTGTCCAGAGAAGCTGTGGATGCCCCATCCCTGGAAGTGTCCAAGGCCAGGCTGGATGAGGCTGGGAGCAACCTGGGCTATGGAAGGTGTCCCTGCCCATGGCAGGGGGGCTGGAACTAGATGATCCTTAAGGTCCTTCCCACTCAACCCATTCTGTGATTCTATAACAAGATCAAGAACCAGAGCCACAAGTCCTTGGTAAGGAAAACAAAAGAACAAGGAGACTCGGGAATTTTTCCCAAGCCATAAGTGGGATGAGACAAAATACCTAGAGGAACAGCCCCAAACAGTTTCAACTCCGATGCGGTATGTAAGTAGAACCCACAAGTATCAGCTCAGTGTCAGAAAATCCAGAAGAATCCACGAGACACAATGAGGACACAACTGTGTCCCCTCCTGTGCCACATTAAGCAACTCAGGCCACAGCACCTGGGAACACATCCTGATCCTTCTAAGGACATGGATGGGAGCGTATGCAAGTAAAATCTACACTGGAGCAAAGGAGTGAAATCTGTTCAACTGGAAACAAAACTCTTTTCACTTGCATAAAGGTCTGAATGGAGTCTTGTTACACTATGTTAACGCTACGGCTCTCCAGAATGGATTTTGGAATCTGGTTGCATTCCTAACCTTAAGCCATGGTTCACTATGTTAGAAGCTGCAGTAAGCTACGGGGCTGCCCTTCCCCGTGACCAGTTTTCATTCAAAGAAGCCTCCCTATTTCAAAAGCATGTGTAGGAGTCCCAAGTATGAGAATATTAACCTCTTACATATTTCTAAAAGGAAGATCTTCACCTTTAGATGACACTCATTTTAGGTATTTTGAAAGAAATATCCCACATGGTGACTATTCTTGCCCACAGCAGAGAAGAGCTGTTGCGCTGATGAGTTTAAAACCCGAGATCAGGAAGCACAAATGATCACTCACATTTGCTATGCGAGTTATCGAGGAAAATGGGGAAAACCCTATTACTGAGTTAATTAACTGAATGTACACACAGGTGACACTCATTTTAGGTATTTTGAAAGAAATATCCCACATGGTGACTATTCTTGCCCACAGCAGAGAAGAGCTGTTGCGCTGATGAGTTTAAAACCCGAGATCAGGAAGCACAAATGATCACTCACATTTGCTATGCGAGTTATCGAGGAAAATGGGGAAAACCCTATTACTGAGTTAATTAACTGAATGTACACACAGGTCACCTTTAAACCATTCTATGATTCTATGAGTTAATTAACTGAAGGTACACACAGTTCACCTTTACATTTCAAAGGCTGCTGCACAGTCTCTTCTTATTTGCCAGGAATGAAAAAACCACCCAACATTTACCACCTCACGAGGATATTTTTCACCACAGCCTGAAGATTTAGCTTTCCTTCTTATCTTACATAGTTACAGCTTTTTAAAACAAGTTTCCAATTAGGCTTAAAATATTCTCCAAAGGACTTTATTATTTTAACTGTTCATGAAATGTCTCAGAAGTGAGGCTTTTTGAGCCTCAACATAAATATTGATAACACAAAGCAGCATCTCTATGAAACTCTTAAGAGCACTTGGAAATATTGTAAAACATGTCCCAAGGATCTTCTGATCCAATCTGGATGAGCACGAAGCTAAGGAAGAAGAAAGATTCAGTCCATGTGATCAGAGTCTCAAAACTTCATAGCAGCAAGGCACAGCAAGTGGAAGGAGCTCTCAGCCGCAGGTACACATATGGAAGAGAATTTCAAGTGGACAGACAACTCAGAAAGAATTGCTGCCATCCAGAATGACCCGGACAGGCCAGAGAGGTGGGACTATGCCAACCGCAT
>NW_010230276.1:12206-22479 GCF_000690775.1 Eurypyga helias | reverse complement strand
ATGTCACCGACAAAGATGTTAAATGTAAGAGTTTAATATGGCTGATCTTTCTTGGAAAACTTATTTAAAACTGCTAATGGATAGGAGTCATGCCTTCTTCCAGCAAAAGCTCTAGAAATGGTAGCAGTCACTCATAAGCATTGTTTTGGGAAAATTACTTCGTATCTCACAGGATGAGGAGAGGGCTATGTAATAGTGCATGTGTGTGGAGTGGAATGACTCACTCTTACCTCTTTACAGCAAGGAAATACATGTAGAGAACAAAGCAACAAATGCACATCCCTCCACTTAATAACATTTTCTTGACTTTTAAGACCATTGTGTGTACAGTACAGCCAACAGACAGAGCCAGCAAAGTGTGCCAATACCTTATCTCTATACTATGCTCATCCAGGGTGTTTGATGAAGTGAACTCAACAAGAAAGAACAGTGAAGATAACGATCAAGTGTTTCCTCCCCTTATGTTTCGTAAATCTTTGCCATGGGACTGTGGAAACTGCAAAAAGAAACTCTTCTCTCCCAAGATCTTTTTGTTTTTCAGTGTAAGACATTTTCATTTCCCGGTGGAATAGAGGGATAGTTTTATATCTGCATCCAGTGTGAAATATTTTACTGATTTTCTGCATTGTCAAGTCCAGAAAACTATACTTCATAAAAAATAGTGTAAACTCAATGAATTAAAGATGTTGATTGTTCCTAAAACAACCTGCAAATACTTCTTTGCAAACACGCATATAAAATGGTGCCAGGTGTAGGATGAAAGGCAGCCTTGCTGCTTGACCCTGGCAGTCCACATGAAAATAATGTACAGCTCAACTGTACATTAATATTTTCAAATACTATGACTTCCATTTATTATTAGAACAAAAACTAAACCAACCAAACAAAAACCACATAAAGCCGTATAACAAAGGAAGATGAGGTGCAGAAAGAGTATTAGCTAATTCATCAGCTAACTGAAATTTTAAGTGGAGCTGATTTAAACCTTTACAAACATAGATCACATCTATCAAACTTAAGTAAATCTCTGTCAGCGTTTTTATTCCATTAAGCTTAAATTTTAATTTAAAAAATTTATCTAAGGTGATCATATAATGAAGTAGGGCATGATTTGTAAATACATTTTGCAGTGATCTGAATATTTGTAATTGAGATATTGCAGCACAGGTAGAAGAAAACTGAGGTAGAGAAGAGAGTGACATTATTATCCATATTCTCTGTCAAAGATGTCATCACTGGACACTGGCCCTTGCCCCATTCCTCTGTTATGGGGCTCTGGCAGCTGCTGTTCTTTACACAACTCTAGCTGAAAAGGTTGATACAAACCTTCATTTAAATAAAATAACTTTTTTTCTGAAAAATAGTTGGAACATAATTAATCATGAAAGGGGAAACAGCTAGACTGTGTCTCGTGATCATGATGTTGAAAAAAAATGGGTCATGTGCAAAATCTGAGTGTATGTTCTTTATGTTTTGTTGGATTTTAGGGTTTTTTTTATTTTGGGGGGTGGGGGGTTGTTGGTTTGGTTTGGTTTTTTTCAAGTTTGATCTGATATAGAAGCCAGGATTGTACATCAGGACAAGCAATCACAAATTTAACTATTAATTCAGCTTGTGGTCCAAAATAATTTCAGGTCTTTATTAAATTATTTCTGTAAAATAAAGTTGTCTGGAAATAAAAGTCAAGTGGAAAGTAAAGTAGGCGAGGCAGTAATCCAGATATTTTGTATTGTCTTCTATCAGTAAATACTGTTATATGTTCTTCTATATTCTATTAGATAAATAATATTATTGGCAATTTATTTACTTTCAATAATATAAAATAATGAGATTTTCATTAGAATGAGGGTGTTAATAAAGATGTATGTAGTAAGATTATAAAAATCACAGAAAAAGTTAGAATATATCCAGCAGATGGAGCTTCTTACCTCTAAAATGTTTCATTTTATTAGACTAAATGTAACTTTAAGGTGTCTTTTAAGATGCGATCCAAAACCAAATATAAAAATTACAGCAAGGATTTTATTGAAGCCAGCTAAGACAGTTACATGATGAAAAAGCTTAAGTTGTTTTTAAAAGTGCTTGTTAACTGCTGTCCTTCCCTTAGTAAGGCAGCTAATAATGCAACAATAAGTGTATTTGATCAGGAAATACTAGACAAATGAACATTAGTACAGTTTCTCTTCTGGGTGGATTTTTTTTTTGGTTGGTTGATTTATTTTTAATATCTAGATTTGTACATTCTTATTCGTCTCTGCACATTTTAGTACCAGAGAGGACCAAGTCATATTTTTTGAGATTACAGAAAGACATAATAAATGCCAAGTTGAATATATTAGAGAAATGTTTTCATAGACTCCGCATGAAAGTAATTAGCCTTGATTTCTAGTGAGGAGATGTTGAGAAAAGAAGCTTCGTCAATGAATATTTTATGAAATGTGATTATGATTTGAAATTAATATTTTTTAGGAAAATTTGAGGCAGCTTTAGAATAGGTTAATATCTCCACATTTGTACTATAGAATGGCATTTGAACTAGCCTTTAGTTGCAGTAAGGGATGGTATTTACCCTATTTATTATATATAGCCTGTTTTCCCAGGAAGCTTGAATAGTAGCAAACTTACTTGGAGGACAGATACATTTTTTTAAAAGATGGGCTTGGCAAACCAAGGGAAGGCAGTTATTGCACATTCTTATTTATATTCTAGGGGCATATTCAATCTTCTGCAGTATTTTGAATTCTGTTTCTCATGCTTGAAAAGATACCTAAATCTCAGCCTGTGTTAACAGAATTCTACCTGGGGTAGGCATAAGGCTGAAGACTTTGATTCAAGTGTCTGTGTCAGTCAGACTTAGATATGACTGGGTATTAAGCATCTTTTGAACAATAATGGAGTTCATTAAGAGTGGCAAGAACTCAGTGGAATGTGGCTGTGATGTGTAAAAGGTAAAGGTTGGGTTGGATTTGGGGGTGTTTTATTTGTAAATTATTTAAAAAGAAAAAACAATGAAAAGAATATGGTTGCTATAAGTGACTTTGCATTAATATTACACAAACACCTACAAAATCTGATGCTTCTGGAATAGCCCTATATACAATTCAAAGTCTAATTGCATTAAACCTTGAGTACCTCAGGATTTCTGAGTATGTCAGCCAAGCTTTCATCCAGTTTTACTCAGAAAGATAGAAGACACAGGACAGATCTTGAGACCATTATTAACCCAGCTTGGCACTGGAAAACTGGTGAAAGGCAGGGGGTATTAGCTTGGATATAGTGTGCATTTGAATCTTAGGAAGAAGAGCAGATTCAGTTGAATTCAGACTGGCAAAGTGACTTTCAGACTGTGCCTATCAGCGTAGATGCCTCAATCTGTTTCCAGCTTTTCAGCCATTTACTGAATATTTGCAGGCTGAAAGTGGGGAGAAAAAACATTTGGCAGTGGGATCATTTATCAATTATTTCAGTAAATAATGACAGATGATCTCTGACTTTGCCTTCCTCCCTCAAGTTTCTTGTGGACATGTTCACAGCCTTGCAAGTACAGTGTGTTTTCACCCAAGAGCACAAAACTCGCAATTATTTTAAAAAGCATTAAAAATGCAGATTTTCTTTAGGACTCCATTTCATGAACATGCTTCACTTTTTGCATTAATTCACATCTGATCACTACTACCTTCAATGTCATTTTTAGATATATAAATCCCTCCTCAAGAAATAGGGATTGTTCCTTACCCTCAAAGCCACACCTTCCTACCTAGAAAGCTGTTCATCTCTCCAGAAAAAACTGTCATGCTTCTTTCTGTCTTTTCTTTCCCTCTTCCCATTCTTTGTTTTCTCCATAGACAACTGTTGGAACATTAATGGAAAACCCATGTTTTGATTTATTCCCTCCGGGCAGACTAGCAGCTTGAGGAAATCCCCTGTGCTTGCAGAGCTACCCCCAGCAAAGGCCAGGGGAAGATGCTGACAAGACTCTTGCTTATTCTTGTGCACACAGTAACAGGACACACTGATTTCAGCAGAGAAAGGCAGGATGACTGAAGGGAATACTCTGTTGCGGCCTCTCTTGAGGTCAGCGGTAGAGGTCCAGATGTTCATGTCAAGCAGACATAAGCCGTCTCCTCTCTAATTCATGTTCCTTCATGGCCCTTTATATCAGAGTGTTGGCAGAAATCGGCAGAGTAAGTGGCTTTGAAGATTGCAGAGAAAGGTGCAGGATAGAAAGAAAAGAGAGCTGGACCTGTCAGTTGGAACGGGAAATACTGTACAAGTCTTCAGGGGTCCCTGAGGCCTCTGCTTTCAAATCAGAGAAAGAACAGCTCTACGTGAAAGAATAGGGGCTGGTTGTAGTCCAGAGTGGGAGAATGAACTCCTAAGGCTCTGCTGAATAAAAGGGAAAATGAAAAGGAGGGAATGCTGTGCAGAAACACTATTTCTTGTGCTGTGGAGTTCAGCTGTCTCCTACCAGTTCAGAGTAGGGGATTGTAGCATGACATGATGGAGGTTAAGGTGAGACTAGAGGGCAAACTGCATAGCCATAGGCATAAAAGTGTCTGTATAAATGCTTTGCTCAGGATGCTCCAACACTAGATTCTCAGTGATGATGATGGCATGAGGGTGGCTATTCATGCCGTATTACTGAATGGGGTAAGATGCTTTCAACAGTTTCTCTTAACACACATTGAAGAAGAGAGGATATGCAAAGCAGATGGTGTTAATAAATGTCCTGTTTTCAAAAAGCATCACAAGATGTAACAGATAGATAGAAAAGAGAGCTGGATGTTAAAGGAACCATTTATTTATGTTATTAACTCATCAAACAACAGAAATGTAATTGTTTAGAAAGCATGTGACATATTTATTGTTCAATTTATCATTTTACATAAATCTTCTGGATTACTTGGTACAATATTATATACATGAAATATTCTAGACACTTTGAAAGCAATATAGCAAACTACACAACAAAAAATCTAACCCTGATGGGGCATGTGGTTCAGACAATATCATTTTATTACCAACATCTGAAAAAAAATGCAGAAATAGGTCAGCAACCCATTTAAATGACTTTACAGCACACTCAAAGGCGTACTTAGACAAAAGAAATGCACCTAACCTGACTGTAGTAGGCCATTTCTTACATGACACAGATCTGCACACTACAGTTAGCTGTATTTTAGTGATGCAGTAGCAATAGATATCTTTTATTTTATGGGATGGACCTATATTTTGCTTGGTTTGGGTTTTGGAAACTTGCAATTACAAATACTTAATTATTTCTTAGTATGACTGCAGGTGTTATTTAACTGAAAGCAACCCACAGATAAACAAGCTTGTGAAGCTATAAAGGGATCAGAACAATGCAGATATGGTAGTTAATGTTTAGAGAAAAAACTGTTCAAAGAAAGTGGAATTGCAATTTAAAATAACATCTCATTAGTTGGTTTAATTACTTGCTGCCAGCAATAATTGATTTTTAAGGCTGGAAACAGAAGCACATAGCACTTAGGAAAAAGAAAGAATTTTTATCTCTGCTAAGTTGGACACAAAATGAAGGTTCCCTTGAATTTTTTTCTGCTTAGCTTTCTTACCTACTTTGAATTAAACTGATTATACTGTATTTGGAAATTAAGTCAAATAGCTACAATATTGACTGTATCTCTCTATATAATTTCCTTAACTTTTTGGTATTAGTAGCAAAAATAAAAGTAACTCTTCTTAAGACTCCTATTTAGATAAGCAGTTAACTAGGTGATGATTTCATGCATAATATGCTTGTTTCTCTCCTCACAAACATTCTGATAGAAGGCTGCCATCAGTTCTCGGTCATGTGGCAGCATGTACACATAGCTGTCAGACCATGGCATAGACATGCAATGTTCTGTGACACGGAACAGAAACACCATCCCAGTTCCCCAAAAGAAGATGAGCAATTCACCTACAAAATGCATAATAATGAGATAAAAATTTACTTTTGAGGTGTATTATCCTATTATGAAATTTATATGAAGTGTTCAATCTGCATTCAAGACCACAAGTCCCTGTATTGGAATAGGGAATCCTATGGTTTCTTGAGTCAAAACTGTTCCGTGGAAGAATTCAGGTGCTCCCACTCTGAGATAATCTTTTGTGTTTGGGTCGGTCAATCAATGACATGGTGATACACTATTACCTCAGTTCTGCAGCATTTCTGAGAATTAACAGCAGCAATGTTCTGGGCACACTGGGAATTTTAAAACCAGAAAAGATTTTATCAGATTCTTTTTTTCTTTATAAGATTTCAGTTCAAATGTTCAGTTATTTTTTGATATGAAAGTAGATAGTGTTTTATTTAAAAATAAGCATTATAAGCCAAGATTGAACATATAAAGAGACCAGGAGAGTGGGGATTTTTTTAAGACAGAAATGAAGATTCTTGTTGGCTACCTGTTCCCTCCTGCTCCAGAAGTCACTAAATCACACATTTAAATGAAACGTTTTTTCCTCTAAACGAAGCAGATGAATGAGTATATATTCTGTTACTTCTGTCACATAATCACCCATGCTACTTTCAAATATTATTCATACCCAGAAAAAGCAATAACAGCAAGAATACCTAGAGTTAAAGTTGTCAGTAGATACACAATTTATTTACACAGTGAGATATTTGGGGGTTCCTCAGGCATGCTGCAGCCTGCATGATTTGTAACAGACTGTCATGGTTTAGGCTCAGCTGGCAACTAAGCGCCATGCAGCCGCTTGCTCACTCCTTCCCCCAGCGGAATGGGGAGGAGAAAATACAGTGAAAAGCTCATGGATCAAGACATGGACATGTTGGGATCACCCAGCAATTATGGTCATGGGCAAAACAGAGTTGACCTGGGTAAGAAAATATGGGAAAAATATGTTACCAGACAGACACAAATAGGCTTGGCCTTGGCCAGAGTCAGCTCTGACTTGGAGCCAGGGGAGCTTCTAGTAGCTTCTTGGCGAGAATTCCCTGTGGCCTCACTACCAAAGTCCCACTGAACAAATTCAATACACACACATAAGGCAGTGGCTTAAGATGGTCTGCCAAGGTTTAGTGATTCTTGACTGTCCAAAATGTGTTTTGTGTATCTAGTTATTTTCGTAGAGATACTAACTTCATTCACAGCAGTGAAGAGAAATTTTACATCTATATGGAAATGCATGCTGGGGAAAAAAAAAAAAAGAAATTGTTAAAAAAGATCTCTTTATAAATTTTTTTTGTTTTGTTGTGGGTTTTTTTGTTTAATAATTTGAAATATATTCTTCTGCATTTTATAAAGATTGGACAGGGTTTAAAATCTTGATTTTTCCAGTGGTGGGCATACAGAAGTATTCATACAATCGTAGGTCTCTTATGAACACTTCTGATTTGTCACCATGATTAAACTCAGTACATCATTTGAAGACAGCTGTGACTGTATCTTAAGTAGCAACTTTCCTAACCCACAAAGGGATATTCTGGCATATCCACTCCTTTACCCTCAGATTTCTCTGTTTCTGCATTGGTTCTAGAGATGACTGATTATAGAAAAACACTGAAAAAACCCCAAAAAACCCCAACATATCTTCCATCACTTTACTGAGAAAGTGTCTGGCAATTTGGCCTGGTGTCAACCATGTTAGGTTGGTTTCTATATAGGCTTTATTAACTAATTTCTTTTCCCTTGGTCTAGAAATCCAGAACACCTTGAAACATTATTTCTGCTTTTAAATGAAATCTTACACATTGTTTGCATTCCATGTGCTGCAGCTTTCGTAAGAATAATAAATATTCTAATATAGCATGTGAAGCCACAAGAATGAACATAACAGTCTATTATTCTTTCATGAGAAAATCTCTCAGATTGAGTCAAACCATGAAACAATGCTTTACCAGCTCTAGTTAGACTGAATATCTTAGAGAAAACTCTGAAATCAGTCTTTTGGGAGGTTTCTTTGAAAATCAAGGATAAAATTTATAAGCACAGCTTGCTGAGTCCTAAAGTGGCAGGTGGGTTTTTTTTCTTAGCTACCTCAGTTGCAGCTAGTGTCTCAGTTTTGACATTGGGCCCAGTCATGTTCTTATATTTCCTTTGAACCTGCAAGATCACCACTGAAGTCTTTATTACTGCATTTTCCCATGAGACAAAGTATCTCTCCAAAGGTGATTCCTTTCTGCTCATTTTTACAGTGCTTTCCTTGTCTCTCCTGCTTTGGATTCTATATATGAAGCTGTCAGAGATTTTAGTGAGGAGTTGGAAGTCTGGTTATGCCAATGCCATTCGGTTCTTTCACTCCTGTCTTATCCATTGATTGCCTTAATTAGTGGCTAGAGAATATTAAGGTATTCCTATCAGCTAGATGACTGAGGTTCCTAAGGATTCCTGTGCATATTTCATTACTTGGGTTTGCAAAATAGGGTTTTGATTAGTATCTAAAGTAGTGTAAAAGGTAGTCAAAATATTCTTGTCAAATATCTTTGAGTTAAAACACCTTTTAAAAAATTAATATGAAGTAGGTGTGGGTTTTTTCGGGTCAACATTTTCCCCATGCACTTTATAAAACAACGTTAAAAATCATGCTCTTTATTTTTTTTTTATGTTTAAGTTTGTTACATTTTTGTCTTGGTTTAGTCCTGTGGGGCAATTAAGCACCCCCAGTCACTCTACCACTCCACACACACACACTCCCTGTGAGGAAGGGTTGGGGGAAAACCAGGGGACACTCGTAGAAGTTGAGCTAAGAACTATTTAATTATATTAATGAATCTTATGGAGTTACTAACAATGCTATTGTTAAAAAGTAGTTGAAAGAACAGAAACACAGAAAAAATTATACAGGATCTCACCACCCATGGACTGACACAACCGGGTCCCAAGACAACAGAAAAAAAAAAAAAAAAAAATCAGAGCCCAAAAAAAAAGCGAAGGGAGCTCCCTGAGCCCGGGAGCAGAGAGCAGGGAGAAAGAAACTACTACCCAGAAAAAGAAACTACTACCCCTACCCAGAGCAATTACACTGACAGAAGATGCTACCTCTCTGCTAGTCACCCATAGGGCCGGTCAAAGACTGCATTGCCAGCAAAAGACCACACTGCTGCCGGAACCCCGGAGCCAACCCCCACCCACCTTCTCGGTTGAGTCTCTGCAAGCTTACCCTCCCAGCCTGTTCCCAGCACCACATGTACAGGGGTAACAGTGACCACTCCGCTTGATGTATTGTGGAATGAAACAAAATTTTATAAACTGGACCGAGGACAGCAGCTCATTGCTGCCTGGGACCAGGACAATTTTGCATATTTTTTTTTTTTTTTCAAAACTGAAAGTATCAGAATTTAAGGACACCAAGATTTGTTAATCTGCCTTTTCTAGAATTTCCTGAGTGTTTAAAGGTTTTGATCTTCAAATAGCTATCTTATTTGGGTCTATTCTTTTCAAGAACCTGCCTATTTTCACATATTATGTCCCTGCAACTGTAAAAGTATTTAGTGGAGATACTCAGTCTAGAGTCCACAATTTTAATGATACATTTTCCAAGAGCAGCCTTGATCATGAAATTAGCTCTTCTTTTGCTCCCTAAATCCTTTGAAAATGTCAAGCCCAGAGTATTTTCTTATGTCTGTGGTGTGAAAATGGGAACTATCTTGATTAATTCTTTGCTGAGTTAACCTTGGCGATGCTGTCAGTTACGTATTGATTATGTATATAATTGTTATCAGCCCTGCCTCTATGTGGTAGTTGGTGCTTGAAACTAGTGTACATATATACCAAAGTAAAGCAGTAGGATAATAGACCACTTAGTTAAAATTAATTTATGCTTCAAATAATTGAAAAAAGTTACAAATATTCTTATATGTAATTTGTAATTTTGAATATAGTCTTCCTGGTATGTTCCCTGAAACAACAGAAAAAAAAATATATATATATAAAAAAAGAAACAAGAAGAAAACTAATTATAGATGTTTCCTTGCATCTTTTAGATTCTCTGAGGCACATTTATGACCAATCATGATATCCCCTCATTTCAGAGTTAATGAGCCAAAAAGATGAAAGTTTATTCAGTTCTTTTTCTTCTACTTCCACTGTGGGATTGTTCCTGTTCTTCAAATCTTCTAAAAGGCTGAATTAAAGAAAACTTAGAATTGATGCTGAATTCTCAAAACAATATTCATATGACAGCTGTTTGCATTCTCAGCAATGGTAATTCTTTATGTAGTTGCTTGTATCTCTGAATTATATAGAAAAAGAAAGCAGTGAAAAAAATGGGTGGCAAAACATTTCAG
>NW_010230276.1:0-12096 GCF_000690775.1 Eurypyga helias | reverse complement strand
AATTATAACTATATATGATATTATTATATAATGTATGTAGTTAGTATATAGATAATATAAATATACGTAGAGGAATATTTATATCTATAAATTTTAATATGTATATGTGCAAAATGATTTAACATATAAAGATACATATGCACAACACAATTGGCGCTATTAGGTAACACTCCTGCTTCAAGAAAACATCATAAATTGAGATGCTTAAAAGCTGTATTAGACTCCTTTATTCTTAGATAGTAGAGAATGCCATTATAGGTAATTTTCACACAGAATTCCAGAGTATTAGTTGACCGTTAGTTAAAATTTCCATAAGATGTACTACAATATTCTGCTACCAGTTTAAGTGACCCCTGAAATAGTTACAGTGTTTGGAATGTTAGAAGCTAAAATTGGGGAAAAAAACCCCCACAGTTGAAGTCACTGAGAGAAACAACATTGAGTGGAGTGGGAGGAGAGAATTTCTTCCTCATCATACTTCATTTCTGTTAAAGACAGAATACATGTTGTGACATATATCTGCCCTGGACATCATTCTACCACAATTTTTTTTTTTTTCCACTTTGTCTGCCCAGATGGCATGATTACACAGAATGGAAATAATGAAAGTAGCAGTAGTTAGCTAAAAACTGGGCTGCAACTTCAAAGATTGTTTTAGGGTGGTACTAGAAACAAAAGTAGTTTGGCAAAAGATGTTTGGCATTTGCACAATAGTCTGTTTTTATCCAAATTCTGATTTACTTTTTCTACAGCCAAGGTGTATGACTGGTCTGCTGGATATGCATAATCCTTAAAATACAAGATTTCATTTGAGCATTCTGCCATGGCTGAAATTAAGCATTATTTGGGAGATTTAAGCCACCCCTAACAGAGAGGTCAACAGAGAATGTTCTTTATTTTGAGAGTGGTAAAGAAATTCCATGAAGTAATTTTGGAGCAGGATCAAAGTGTGAAAACAAAGCAAACAAATCCCCAATGCCTATTTTTTCAACACAAAACTTCATATTCCTATATTTCCCTCTACCTTCTGAGGAACAATGACTCAGGATAAGTCATAATGGCATACAGATTTCCCAGTTGCACCCTATAGAAAAAGTTTAGGCCAGAAGTTGCTTGTACTTTGTTTTGAAATCAATATTCAGAAGCAAACAAGGTCAGTATTAGGATTGATGCTGTTCAACATCTTTGTCAGTGACCTGGATGGTGGGATTTAGTGCAGCCTCAGCAAGTTTTCCAATGACACAAAGCTGCGTGGTGCAATTGACATGCTGGAGGGAAGGCACATTGACAGGTGTGAGAGGTAGGTCCATGCAACCCTCATGAAGTTCAACAAGGCCAAGTGCAAGGTCCTGCACCTGGGTTGGGGCAATCTCAAGCACAAGTACAGGCTGGGTGGAGAGTGGATTGAGAGCAGTCCTGAGGAGAAGGACTTGGGGGTACTGGTGGATGAAAAACTGAACATGAGCCGGCCGTGTGTGCTGGCAGCCCAGAAGGCCAACCATATCCTGGGCTGTATCCAGAGAATTGTGGCCAGCAGGTCGAGGGAGGGGATTCTGCCCCTGTACTCTGCTCTGGTGAGACCCCACCTGGAGTACTGCGTCCAACTGTTGGACTCCCAACATAAGAAGGATATCGAAAAGTTGGAGTGAGTCCAAGGAAGAGCCACAAAGAGACTGGAGCACCTCTCTTATGATGAAAGGTTGAGACAATTGGCCTTATTCAGCCCAAGGAAGAGAAAGCTCTGGGGACACCTTATAGCAACCTTCCAATACCTGATGGGGGCCTACAAGAAAGCTGGAGGGGGACTTATGAAAAGCGCTTGTAGTGATAGGACAAGGAGCAATGCCTTTCAACTGAAAGATTTAGGTAGGTTTAAATTTAGATTGCATGTAAGGAAGAGGTTCTTCATGGAGAGGGTGGTGAGGCATTGGAACAGGTTGCCCAGAGAAGCTGTGGATGCCCCATCCCTGGATGTCTTCAAGGCCAGGCTGGATGAGGCTTTGAGCAACCTGGTCTAGTGGAAGGTGTCCCTGCCCATGGCAGGGGGGTTGGAACTAGATGGTCTTTAAGGACCCTTTCAACTCAAGTCATTCTATGATTCTGTGAAGATTATTTGAGATATTGATGAGAAAGAAGAAAAAGACCTGTCAACAGCTGCAGTACAGTTTGTAGCATCCATTTATATTATCTCTTCTCCCCCCAGTCAAATAATGATTTTCCCCATTCTTAAGGACAGCAACTTTGATAATTTTTTTTTAAGCAAGCAGATACTATGTCACTGATTTTCTAAGTGATCTGGGCAGCTTTCTAGTAAAATATATCCTCTGCCTTTATTGGAACTTTTTCTCTGGGGTTAAATATAAAAGGCAAATCTATGTGAAACACATTAGTCCCATTATATTTGCTGCAATAAAACATTGTATAGCTCTTCTGGGGTAAATTTTTCCTGATATGGGTAACCAACCTAATTTATTCTCTGACTTCAGTGAAATTTTCTTGAAATATTCGTGTTATTTTTTGTGAATCTCAAGATGATCATAAAATAAGAATTTTGAAGCATAATGCATAAAAGTACTGTGCCTTTTTTAGAAATAAGACATGTTTGCTTATATGCATGACTATGTGCTTTGCCTCCAGTTGAGTATAAAAATAAGCATCTCACAAGACAGAAAATGTATTAGGATATTTTTTTCTGGCTGCCTTAAAGAAACATAATAAGTCAATTTGCATTTTGAAATCTACTGAGAGTGACTATGGATCGTTAAGTTCTTCTGAATTCCACCTGGTGGAGCATGTATAGGAGTACCCTGCAATATCATATGGTGACACTTTAATTATCTGAAACTATTTCTGTATGCAGACAAAGTATTCCTGTAATATTATTGTCTCACTGTGCATTGTGGACATGGAAGACTGATTTGCATTGTTATTCTTGGGTCTTTATGGTTCACTAAGGTTTGATGAAGCCATTTGCACACACTGTGGACCTTAGTGAGGTATATTAATGCCTTGATAATATTTACTGTGTAAATACATAAGGATAATAAGATAACAATTTTTGTATTCCATATCTTTTCTGCATATTTGTGAGAGAATTTTGGTATAGTACAACAAGTAAAAGGGCTTTTATGTTCACATTTTAAAGTAAGTGACTGAGTTGAAAATTTAAATTAACCCCAATAATTACTGTATGTTAACTACCAGTAAATTATACAAGTAGCAGGAAAACATTACATGCCTTTCAGTGTGATTTTATATATAAAACTGTATTTGCAAGGTCTGTTTTCAACATCTAATTTAATACTCAGAGAATACATAGAAAAATAACTTTTTATGTTCTATTGATGTCATTAGCAAAACAAAACAAAACAAAACAAAAAAAAGAAAATAAAATTGCATCCATACTACACATTTTCAAGATATTTATACTGTAGATTAAGAACTACTTTTCTAGAAGCAGGCTGTTCGTACTCGTGTTGTCTGTAATGTAGGGCTTAAAATCAGACCTACCAGGTATCAGTGTGGATATATACCAAAGAGAATCTTGAAAAACTGACTTCCTGGTAAAATGAACAGGCCTGGACCAAAGAGACTGTTAAATCAAAAAGTAACATATATTTGATCTTTTTCCATTTTTTTTTCTTCTTCCCCAAAAAGAAACATGGGCATCAACATGACTTTTAAATCTAATTCTACCTCTTATTCTTTTCAAAGTTTATTTTCAAAGGGTAATTATGCATCTAAATATCTTTGTTGTTTACTTTTTTCCTAGTTCTTATCTATTGTTGTATTCAGGTGACTTTTTCTGTCACCTTCACTGGGAATAATCTTGTAAATAAAGTTGCTTAGCCATTTTTGTGGGATTTACTCTTAGAATTACGAAGTTTCAAAATTTAGTAATGTTTTCTGTGAAATTATTTCCAAAAACAGTATTAAAATTTTAAGTATGATAC
The DNA here is from genome assembly GCF_000690775.1 of Eurypyga helias. Classification (NCBI taxonomy): domain Eukaryota; kingdom Metazoa; phylum Chordata; class Aves; order Eurypygiformes; family Eurypygidae; genus Eurypyga; species Eurypyga helias. The sequence goes on along the minus strand of NW_010230276.1, from coordinate 8,143 downwards.
CTTGAGATGCCATGTAAAAAGAACAAAAAATATTTACTGTTTAGAAAAAAAACCCAAACAAACCACCAAACAGAAGAATCAGAATCAAAGCTTCAGAATTAGATCCTCGAGCATGAGTGGTTTTGAGTTAGCAAAACCAGGAGACAGTAACGGATATTTTTTAATGTGACGTCACATTCTCTGTGTCTTTCTCTTATGGATCAACATTTTAATTAATTCAAAATTTAGTAATGTTTTCTGTGATTCCATTTTAAAACAAATTAGGTGCAAAGGAAGTTCTTTTTTACTTCAATCCCTCAGAAAGAACAAAAAATATTTACTGTTTAGAAAAAAAACCCAAACAAACCACCAAACAGAAGAATCAGAATCAAAGCTTCAGAATTAGATCCTCGAGCATGAGTGGTTTTGAGTTAGCAAAACCAGGAGACAGTATATTTTTTAATGTGGGATTTACTCTTAGAATTACGAAGTTTCAAAATTTAGTAATGTTTTCTGTGAAATTATTTCCAAAAACAGTATTAAAATTTTAAGTATGATACCTTGAGATGCCATGTAAAATCAGCCTGCATTTTGTAGGAATATAATACCAACTCTTAAAGATTAATAACTAGAAAGCATTATTCTTTTTTCTTGCCTCTTTTCTGTTTTGTATTAAAATTGTTTCTTTTCAGTTGGGTCCTTCCAAAACCTTAAATCTACCTTGCATTCTCTTTCCACACTCTGCGATCTTTCAAGTCTTCAGTGAGCATTTTTTTTTACATATTGATGACTGAGGTAATGACTTTATTTCTTTTTTGTCAAAGGTACTTGAGTTTTGCATTTGTTACTAATTAGAAATCAAATGAATCTCATTAAAGGGGTCTTGTAACCTTTTTCTGCAATGACAAAGGGCCAAGATTTCTCATCTGAAAAACTGTAGAACTGTCACCACCTAATGGGTTTGTCAATGTTATTAGGAGTAAATAATAAACATAGAAAATGACTTGACATGAACTTTTGCAAAGGATCTGCAATGAGCTTCACAACAGAGATCGATACCTTTCCAAGAGAGTGATTATTTATTGAAGGCATTAAAAGCTTTGGTGAAAGAAAAACAACATTTTCATATTCAATTAGCTTAGATCCCTTTCCAAAATGAGAAATGGATAAATGATGGCAGATACACTGCATAAAAAAAAATTATATTTAGTAAATTGTGCTTTTATTTTTTTTGTCAGATGATAGTAAAAAATATAGAGTAAATGAATTTTTAAAATCCATTTTAAAAAATCCATTTAAAAAATCTATTTCTTTTTTTTTTTCTTATGTCAGTTTAATCTGTGGTCTCTGCATATCATTCAAATTGCGTTTCTAATTTCTCAAGAAATTACCTACTCTTCTATATGTTGAAATAATCTTTAATATATTCAGATATTTTCACACATGAGAATATGCTATAGAAACTGAATGCATTTTCATTCATGTAGTAATAAGGTTTGAAAACAGTAAAGTAGCTGAAGTTCCTTTTTTTCCCCTTTACAGTTAATAACATACACCTTGATAGCTTCAAGCAGTCTATCATTCCAAAGGGACCAGGAACAGCTGTGCTGTTTTCAGGGACGGTTAACACACCCAGAACTTGCTGCAAAATCTCACTCACAGTTCAGTGGTGATATTGCAGGTAACTTTTCTAATACTTTTCTTCCTATTGTCCTTGATCAAAGAATAGATGATGGCAAACTTGGCTCTTGGTATGTAGAAAACAATTAGTTTTCTTTATGTTGGTTTCAAGACTTAAAGTGTTATATAATTGGGAAGGCTAAAATTATTGTGATGATACAGGGTTTGAAAGAAATCAACTACAAAGAAAGATCAAAGAAAAACTCGTGTTCTTTATATATTACAGAATCATTTCATCTTGTTTTAAAAACCATGCACATGCAGCATGCATGATATATAAATCATACACACATATATAATTAAAATTATAACAACTGCTTATAAACAAGACAAAAAATGCTGCTCTAATTGAAAAATGTTTCACTTGTTTATAGGCTGTTTAGTCTACTGAAATTTAATTGCTTGGGAGGAATTTGAAAGCTGATTTTTTAGCTCAGGTTAGTTTTTGGAACGTTTCAGCAAAATGATCAAAAGGTTTATTCTAAGTAGTTGAAAGAAATATTGCTTTTCATCTGAAAGAAGACCAATAATATTTTGTTCCATTTTAAGGAAATGCACACAGCTTTGTGGACATGAAAATCAGCAAGCTGCCTTGTTCAGGATTAAGAGGTGAATTCTGCTGTTCTACAAAACTTGTACTTAGGTTGCTACCTTTGAAAACTTCAGTTTTTATAGGCCCCGTAGTTTCTTGTGTGCTCTGTGCAGGTTCCTGTAGTGGTCCTACAGTGCAGATACACTGTACAGCAATAAGCCTGAGTATGCCCCAACCCTAAAAATGGGAACAAACCAAATTTGTATATCAGCTGCTCTCATCAAGAAATTGTAAAAGTACAATAGGGTATGGAAGTGGCCACAATGGTACTGAAGTAGTAAACAGAAGGATTTTTTATCGTCTTGGTCTTTCCTTCAGTGGTGGTTGACCAAGAGAGGGTCTTAAATGTGAATGGTGAAGAGACTGAAGAGGTGCAGTCTCACACTGGTAGAGAAAAGGAGGTGCACAGGCAGTCTTTGATGGCTCAACCCAGCAGATGAAGGCTGATAAAGCTGGTGGAGATGAGCCAAACCTGGATATGTTGTAAAGACAAGTACTTCAAAGATGCTAAACTATGACTCAGAAAAGGAGGAATGACAAAGATGCACATATAAATAATGATGAAAAGTGTGACATTGTCAAACAAATGAATGCTCCATTTGCAAACTTGTTGGGTTTCCCTTCTGTATGTTTTTGTTTGTGGGTTTTGTTTTGTTTGGGGGTTTTTTTTGGTTTTTGGTTTTTTTTTTTTTTTTTTACTGTAGGGTACCCAGCTGCATTTTAACAGATTAAAAAAAATTTGGTTTAGAGAAAGTTTTCTAGTTTTCTAGTTATATTTCAGTATGTACTTCCATACATATCTTTAGGCTTTGGCTCACAAATATTTTCATTAGGAGAAAAATATTACCACAACAAAGTTGCACAATATCTACTTTAAAAAAACCCAACTTGATTCATTGCATTTGTGGTTAAATCTTGAACAAGGAAGACCATTAGTCCTATTGGCATTTGGATCTTAAGAATGTAACTATGGTATGTGCACAACAACTTCCACGCACAGGAAAATTTAAACATGGGCACAATAAAACACGTTAAGGTAATCCTGTGTATAGGATGATGTCATCACGACAGGATAAGGAAACAGAGGAAAGAAAACATCTCACTGAACTCAGAATACAGGAACAAATATTTATACTAATATTGCCCAAAATATGAAACTATTTTATCTTCATTAAAAGACAATTATTTATTCAATCATAAAATTAAATGCATCCTTCTTTCTGTTATAATGTTGGACTTAAAAAGACAATCTAGAAAAGATATCACATTTTCATACTGAATGTTTTGAAACAAAAAAATATGAAGTTGTACATGATCTTGCTGAATTCACATCCTTCTATCACATTACCCTGATTAAGGGAGTGCTTTACTGGTTAATGTTTGAAGCAGAGAGAATGCTTCAATTAAAAGATAGGCTTTTGACAAAAAAAAAAAAGTATGCTAATGCTGAAAAAACGAGAAGGAAAATATTCAAGCCTTTATTATTCATAACCTTTTTTGGATTAATGACTAATCATTTATAGAAAGTGAGTTTTTTGAGGCTTTCCATATTGTTTGAGGCTTTACTGGTGTCATGTGATATTAAACCAGTGCCCTATGAAATTCGAGGAGTTTAGAATCTTTTTAAACATATATTCAAATTTTTATGGATCTCATGGTTCATTCAGTATCCTTTCTTCCATGTATTCTCAAACTATAAAGGTTTCTTCAAGCCTTATTCTGGTTGAAACAGAAGGACCAATAGTATCTGATGTGGGTGGTTGTCACAACTGACCAGAAAATTCAAATGTTGAGCATCTAATATTTTTTGTGAAGTTTTATTCAAGGGAATATTAAAAAAACCCAAACAAACCAAAAAAGGCAATATACTTAAAAAATACATACTATTATAAAAAAAGTAATAAATTATATTAAAGCAGGAAAAATATTTCCAGAAATCAGCAGCTCAGTCCTTAAAAACAAGACATCTCCAAAAGAAAATACTAGTATAACGATGAGAAAAAATGTTTGGTTTACAGATGGGAGAACTATTGAAATTAATTGAAGGGAATAATGTTTGTTGTTTAGGTTTTATCACGAAGCAAGAGTTTAGTAAGCTGTGTTTTGCATACAAAAGTGGACAAGTTTCCCAGCATTTAGAGGTTTACTGTGATTGGTTAATGCAGGCTTAACTGATGGCTTATGATGGGATTAATGAAATACAGAACAGTTTTATGAAGGTATTCTCCTACTTATCCTCATAGGACTTTTCATACTTCAACTTACAGACCTCCAGTTAATATCTGTACTGTACAAAATTAATTTGTTAAAATTCCATAGTTAACTATACTTTTCTGTATCCACTGAATCTCTTGGCAGAGGGCAACTTCTCTTTTTTCTAAAGATACAAATTTGTTGATCTTTTGTAAAGCTCTGACACAGCGTTATAGGTACTATATGTCTGTATGTTTTTTCTCTTATGCTTTTTTATCGACTGTTGTTTGAACAGAGTAATTTAAACTCTAAAGTCTTCAGTAAAATGTTAGAACTTTGCCAACAACTCAGCTAAACAAGCTGTCATCCTTCTATATCTAAAATTGTAACTTTTCTTACCTGCTTTATATTATACAGTGACAGATTATATCAGTGCTTTGGCTTTACAAAAGAGACATTAGTGCTAGGGAACAAGCCCGAAACCAGGCTAGTAACAATGTGTAGCATTGTCATGGTGTTGGGAATTTGGTAGCATTTATCTGTCACACCTACTCTTTAGGGTGTGGAGAGAAGGACACCTGCTTTCAATCCTTTCAAACTTTTCTATCTGTAACAAGAAAGCTTAGTAGGGACTAATTAAAACTTCTAAAAGTAAGCTTTCAAAATAAGTAAAAGGGAGCCATAGGTGTCCACTTCAGTTGTGCACAAATGTGAATGAAGAAGGGGAAAAAGTGCTTTCTGAGGTTTCAAAGTCACTTGCTATTGGCTTGAAAGCTTTCAACCTTAGGTTTAAAAAAATATTTCTTTTTTTTTTTTTACGCTGATTAAACTTTAGAAAATGTTTTGTAAAAGTTATTTAATTCTGAATGTAGGAACTATTGAAATTTACAGGTAGCAAAAATCTTCTAAGCTTAAAAAAAACCCCAAAACCCAACACCTTAAACAACACAACAATCCATACTGAAGGGCTTATGAACACCAAAGATCTACCAGCTGTGTTATTTCATTTCACAAGTTGTTCTGATGACACCCCAGTGTACCACGTGACCATTTGCAGTAACATGGTGATTGTGAAGCATAATTCCAAGAAGTGGCACAGCTTTGATTTTTGTCAAAAATTACATAATGATTTCAATGGAGTATATAACAAGTTTATGTCACATCTATGGCGAGCTATTCAATAGCACTACAGTTTGAGGACTGCTTTGTTGTAAGTAAATCACTGAGCATAAAGATGAAAACATAGAGACTGGGTTTATATGCATAAAGAAGCATGATAGATGTTAAATGTATTTTTTTTTGTTAATAGTTAAGACTTTAATAGTAAGTGCTGTTGTCTTTAGAGAGAATTATGAATGCTTTTATAATCTCTTTACACACTAATATGACACTGTCAGCATTTCAGTAAATGTTGTGTTAGACACCTAATGTGTTGAAATTTTAAAAACTCAGTCTGACTGCATAGCAAAATCAGTGGAATTTGAAAAGCACAGAAAAACAATAAGCATGCAGCAATGGCATTTCTCTCTAAAGGAATAAATCTGGAGAAAGCAAACTTTTTCTGACCAGAGGCACCACAGTAGGTGATGCTGACAAGTATGGTGCTACATGATTCCTAGGCAAGGGAACCTAAAAGATAGATGGGAAGATTATAAAGCCACAAAAGAAGCAGCAGCAAGTGTGAATGGACAGAAGATAAAAATATATTGTAGCATTTCTAGTCTTCTCTTTTTATTTTCTTTAATCTAGGGCAGGGTTGTAAATCTCTAGGAATATAAAAGATAAGAAAAAGAATTTCTGTTAGCAGGTAAGAGTTCAGGTTATAAATATGGGCTGTGGAGGTTAAGTAAAGTATGAGGAACTTAGCCTAAACAGCTGCTAGAATTCCCCCTGAAAGGATGAATAATAAATGATGGTTTAAAAATAAATTCAGAATTTTTAAAATAACATTCCAACATAAGGAAGGCAACACCTCCAAGAACAGCCCAATCCATGTAAAAAGATAATTTACTCACTTGGCTGTTACAAAATACATGATTAGTAACCTGAATGTCATTAAGTCCCTAAATCCTGTACCATAGATATGGCATGGAATGTTCTATATTGGTATAGAATATGTAGTCTCTTTTCTTTAGAAGAAAAGAATACCTTCATTGTTCTTGTAAATTGTGGTAATAAAAAAGAACTATCCTGAAATAGATGACTGACTCCTATTCGAAGTGTGAACAGGACATCTTGCCTTCTGTAATGCATATCAAGACATAAATTCCTGTAACATCTTACTGTAAGCAAGCTTTTTTTCTGTAAAAAGAAGTGAGAGGACAAAAAACCCCGAAGCCATTACACAGTTTTAACACATGTTCATGTTTTAAAAAGAAAAGCATGTCAAGTCTAAGCAAAACTGGACAGAAACCCAGGAATTAGTAGAGAGGTTGCTAAAATTTTCCCAGAATAAGCAGAACAGATTATTAGTATCTGTTACTTTAAGAATAGCTAAACAACAGGTGACCTTTATATAGTAAATCAGTAAATTCTCGCCCATTGAGAAGTATGAGAAAACTCCCCAGAGTTCAGCATTTAGCCCAGAACTTCAAGACTGTTGAGAATTATTACTTTATTGCTTTATGATCAGAATTCTTGACTCATTAGCAGATTAGAAAATGTGGTATGTCTACTTCGTCATTTTTATTGTGTTCTTCACTCCTTAATTACAGTAGTGGTAGGCTGAACTGCATATTATTGGAGAGTTCAAAAATATATCACAACTTTCTGCTGGATTTCACTGGAATTTTCCACCAGGGTCAAAAATGAAGATCCTAACACTGATGCTGTGATTGTTGCTTTTGAATCTATGATAAAATGAGTTAAGATAACTACACTAACAATTTCCAAAAGCATACCTTGGAGTCCTGCAAAACTAAATTTTTAAAAAAGCTAATCAGCTTAGTGTTAACTTATATAGATATACGTATGGAAGGAAAAGCCAGTTCATCATAATCAAGTGTAACTACTCTGACTTAGGAGGATATTTTCATATTACAAAGTTTTTCTACTTAACTTTGCTATATTTAACTTTACTCAGATAAATAAACATCCCTGATATAATCCTATCTATCAATACTGTTAAATCTATGAACTACGATAAATACCAGTATGGATAAGCAAATAATAAGTGTCATAACAAAAAAATCCAACACAACAACCAAACAAAAAGAGACTGATGGACCATATTAATGTCTTTTTTACTGTTTTCAATAGCTTTTATTCTAGAATGTAAATTTCTGTAGGACACTTGAAGGATGTCTTAACACAATTATGTGTAAGATTCTGGCAGTCCCCTTTGTTTAACATGTATGATATTCTATAAAGTTTATTTTGAAGCTGTTATGTTTAGAAAAAGAACTGCATGTTGTGGATCAAAGTTAGATTCATGTAAAAGTAATAGATGTATGGTAATACAGGTGAATTATTTGAGAATTTCCAAACAGAAACTTATGATAGCGTATTTTAAATATTCATTCTACTTTGCATGGAAATTGCATTTGCAGTGTGCTATCATAGGAGCTATTCCATGAAACTGTTTTGCCAAAAAGCAGATTATAAATTTGAGGCCCATGAATTCCTTCAGAGTCCAGTTCAATAAGGACATGCCATTGACTTTTGTGGGATTGTTCATATTTATAGAATCATAGAATCATA
>NW_010230275.1:0-2316 GCF_000690775.1 Eurypyga helias | reverse complement strand
GGGATGGGGGTCTCCTGCCAGACCCAGGGATGAGGTGGGGGTGGGACCACCCCCCAGCCCAGGGCACTCACCCCCTCCTCGTGCCAGGCACCCGGCGGAGTCCCCAGCTCCACGCCGCGGAGGATCCCGTCCTGGCGAGAGAAGGACAGGTCCAGCAGGTCGAGGCTGTCGAGGCTGCCCCCGCCCGGGGGCCTGGGTGGGGGGTTTTTTTTGTCGAGGCTGCCCACGCCGGAGGCCATGGCTGCGAGGCGGCAGGGTCACGTCCCTATCCCGGTCCCTGTGATCGCCCCCCCGAATCGTGGCGTGATTCCTGGGTGAGAGGGAGCATGGGGCACGGGCACATGCATGCGGGACCACGGAGAGTTGTATCTACACAGGTGTACACGCGTGTGGCTGTGTGTGACCATGTGGCTGTGTGCACAGCTGGATGGGCACGAGTGTGCCATGCTGGCACACTCGTGTGCAGAGCTGTGTGTCCGTGCAACCACATGATCGCGCAACGTGTACGTGTGTGCCCACGCAGGCATGGGGGTGTGAACATGTGCACGCACGTGTGCCAGCACATGTGGGCACATCTGGTAAGGCCCTACGTGCATGTGTGTGGGAGGGAGAGCACGGGCGTGCAGGGGCTCAGGGACTTGGCAGCGTCCCCCTCCACCTCTTTCCAGCAGCTGAAACCCAAATCCTCTATTTTTTCCCCCAAGAGAACCACACAGCCAGGGGCTCACTGCAGACACCAGCTGCCCCAGCCCCACCGTGCCCCCCAAGTGCAGGAGCGGGATGAGAGCCTGGACCCCCATCCTGTCCCATGTGTGTGACCACCCCGGAAGATCAGGTTAATCATTCTAGGGGCAAGCAGAGGGGGAGGAGACTGCTGCCACCAGCCGCCCCGAGGAGGGGACACAGCCCCGCGCTGCCACTGCCACCCTAGGCACCGCTCAAGACCCCGAACCCAGAGAAAACCAATGGGCCTATTGACCAGTTGACCAACTGGCCGAGCAGCTGACTGATAACCCAACTAATCAACCTACTGACCAACTGACCGACTGGTTGACCAGCCAAATCCATTAATAGATAATTAAACAGACCAAATGGTCAACCTGTTGGCCAACTGACCAACTGACTGGCCAGATAATCAACCCACTGACCAACTGACCAACTCGTTGACCAGCCAAATCCATGAATAGATCATGAAACAGACCAAATGGTCAACCTGTTGGCCAACTGACCAACTGACTGGCCAAATAACCAACCCGCTGGCCAACTGACTGGCAGTCAACTGTCTGATGGATTGATCAACCAACTCACCACCCAACTACCCAGCCCACCACTCAACCCGTCACCCAAATACACAACCCACTCCACCCAACCCATCATCCAACTGCGCTTCCCAACCTATTAAGCACCGACTCGTGTCCTCCAAGCCAGGTTTGGGGACAGTTGTCATTACCATGACGTCTGGCTGGCCAGCCCGAACGAGGGGCTTCATCCCCAGTCCTTCCAGTGAGTCCTGAAGCCTCGTGGGACCACCAGGTAAAGGGACCCTCTTGAGCACTGGCAGCGAGGACATACCTGTGAGATCCCACTCCCGCAGATCCGTCCTGTCTTCTCAACCCCCTTGGTGTGCAGGAGATGGACACTGAGCTCAGCCACCTCCTCCTCCGCAGTGCCCTGACCCAAGTGGCAAAGTTTAAACTCCAACTGCACAGAAATTACGTCTTGGATTGCAAAATCTCCCGTCCCTGATTGGGGACAGTGGTTAGAGATGGCAGGGCCGCCCCGGGGACGGACACGCTGTGCTCCGTAACTCATTAGCCAAATGTTTTTGTCCTCCGCCGCCGAGCAGGACAGGAGGGGCCCGAGGCCAGTGAGCGAAGTCCGAGCGCTGATTGCCCATGAACTTTCACCCATTTCTGGTGACAATCTCCCTTTTTTTAGACAAGCGTATCAGCATTAATCACATTTTATAGGTGTTGAGAACAACATCCGGGAAGACGTTGACTGGGACTCTACCATCCACAACAAACCTCAGTGCCCTCTGCTCCCCGGGGCCAGGGCTGGCCCCGACACCTGGGGTTCTGCTGCCCGTCGGGTCGCTGCCTGCCCCCACCTTCCGTGCCTCAGTTTCCCCCACGGCTCTCCGCGGGGTGAACACGCCACAGTTTGTGCTGTGTTCATTGTCGCACAGTGAGGGTGTCACCCCCGGGACTCCCCACGGCCCCTCACGCAGGGAGGGCACGGCTGACCGAGGCGTGGCGTGGGGACAAGGCCGCAGCCCCTTATCCGGGGCTCGACGCCCTCTGCCCGGGCGGCAGC
>NW_010230274.1:0-11250 GCF_000690775.1 Eurypyga helias | reverse complement strand
GCCCAACTCTCTCAGCCTTTCAGTGAATCATCTTGTTTTGTTAAAATTTCTAAATCTGTCTTTTAACCTCTCATCCTTGAGAAGGGTATTTGGCTGTGGATTCACCACATTGTACTGAGGCATGTGACGTGCTTGGCCATGGAAGCAGGTATGTGGGGGGGTTCTCTCACAAGTTTCTGTCAACACTGAAGTGTTGTGGCTCTCCCGAATGGATAAGGTAGCTGCTGGTCATTCAGAGTGGCATAGCAGCTTCGTTCCCATGGGTTTGACGGCATCTCGGATATCCCAACCTTCTGCTGTGGTCAGTTCTCCGTTATCTGAAGGTAATCATAGGTACAAGTCATGACAGCCAAGACCTTGTTTGGGAATTTGCCTCCCTCTAATACTCAGGCATGCTCTGTGGTATGGGTGGCTCTCCCTCTGGGGACAGTCGATTTGTTGGCTGCCTTCCTCCCAGAGGAAACGTGCACTTGAATTTTCCCTGTGCTCTGTGTGCACAGCCTCTGGGTATTGTGCACCTCTGGGGTGCTGTCATGGTTTAACTCCGGGCAGCAATAAAACGCCACAAAGCCACTTGTATGACTTCCTCCCCTTCCCTCCACAAAGCCACTTGTATGACTTCCTTCCCTTCCCTCAGCGGAGGAAGAGAATGGGAGGAAAAAGACAAGGGAGCTCGTAAAATTGATACAAGAATTAGTTACTAATAGAATATAAATGAATAATATTAGTAGTATTTTTATATATTCCTGTATATAAGCAATTAATAGGAACTAGAATGTGTGATACAGTTGTTCATCACCCACTGACTGATGCACAACCAGGTCCCAGAGCAGCGAGAGTCAGAGCCCGAGAGCGATGGCCGCAGAGTCTGAGTGAGCCCCACGAGTGACAACAGGACCAGGAAAGCCAACCAACCCACCACCAACTCTCCCCGAACGAGCAAAGGAGTTGGCAAAGCAGCGAACAAAGGGGTTAGCAAAGGAGTTAAGAAGTTGGCCTCCGAGCCCACTCATGGCTTATGTACTGAGTGTGATGTACCATGGGGCGAAATGCTCCTTCGGTCAGTTGGGGTCAGCTGTCTGAACTGTGTCCCCCCACACACACTGCCTGTAGCGAGAAAGTTGGGAATGCAGCTGCAGTATTGGAAGCTGAGAGAGACCTTGAATTTGGTGCAAGCGCTCCCCAGCAACAGCTAAAAATCCACCTTACCAGTATTAGTACTTTTTCTCAGGGTAAACCCAGAAACAGCTTCATACCAAGAAAGTTAACTCTTTCCTGACTAAACCCAGCACAGGTGCAATGGATTTGCTGCTCCAGCCTTCCCTGAATCTACTGCTCAGCAGCTGGTGGCATAGCAGGGAGCGCGAGGCGTCGCTTTGCTCACGTCCACCACCTACAAACGGTGTTTGGCTTTGGTCACCATTTGTTTCTGGCTGATACAGGGGTGTAAACGAAGGCTTTGTGCCAACACACGTTTTTTCCTAACTTTGGGTTTTACCCTTCTGCCTGTCGCCTACATGTAGTACATAACACTCAGCGTTCAGGCTGTAGCCTGTGCCTGATGTCTGTGAGGAGTCCCAGGGTAATTCCTTGTTCAGCTGTGTGGAGCTGGTGATACCGATGGCAGCAGAATTCCAGCTATTGCATCCCACCAATGTAAAAGAGAAAAAAAAAGAAAAAAGCTTGGAGGAAAGAGCCCCACTTTCCTCATCTATTGGGATGTCCTGAGCAGCTCCAGAGCTGGGGCAGGGGTCTGATCAGATGCTGCCCTCCATCCCCCCTGCCCTGGGTGTGGGCACAGCCATACCCTACAGTGGAGGAGCTGGGGGGACACTGGTCTCAAGAGGTGCTGTCGTCTGCCTTTGTCCCTTTTGGTCCCCACAGCTTGTGTGTCCCCCTTCCTGAAGCTCATTCCCATTCTTATTTGAAACCAGCGCTTTGCCCTTCAGCACAGACTTCAGGTACAGGAGGGCTGCATGTGTCTTGGTGTGCCATCAGACGAACTGTTTTCATAGCTGCCTGGTAAAAAGCTGCTGGTCCTTACGTAGTTTGTAACAGGACATTAATGTGGACAAGGTCCAAGAAATACCTTTGAGCCTTGTGTGTGACCTGCTAAATTTGACAAAGCACTTGGTCTGCCCTGGCACTGGGATCAAATACCCTTCCATAGCCCTGTCACGGACTTGGTCTGCCCTGGCACTGGGATCCATAGCCCTGTCACGATAACCTTGCGTTAGGGTGTTGAAATCCTCTGCTGAGTAAGAAGGCCATGGTGAGTTTACAATGTGAAGGCAGCTCTGCACTTTTTCCAAGGGTCCTTCAGTGCACATGTTGATGGGAAGTGGAAGTTTGACCCATTTCTGTCTGTTTTTTTTTTTAGGAGATGTTTCAGCTAAATAAGCCCCAGAGAATCTCTATAGTCCATGCACAATCTTACCTTTCTCCTTTTTGCACAAATAGGACTCTTTGTGAATACAGACCCACAGAATGGTTTGGGTTGGAAGGGACCTTAAAGACCATCTAGTTCCAACCCCCCTGCCATGGGCAGGGACACCTTGCACTAGACCAGGTTGCTCAAAGCCTCATCCAGCCTGGCCTTGGACACTTCCAGGGATGGGGCATCCACAGCTTCTCTGGGCAACCTGTGCCAGTGCTTCACCACCCTCTCCATGAAGAACTTCCTGATATCTAATCTAAACCTCCCCACTTTCAATTTAAACCCGTTACCCCTTGTCTTGTCACTGCAGGCCCTTGTGAAAAGTCCCCTCCATATCAATGACATTGTTAGGCATTTCTTCCATGTTTTCTATCACAGCTGCATGTATCCACGTTAGGGAAGTTGGGAATGTTTGAATAATCAGTGTTAACTTTGGGTCATAAACCACAAGAGTTACAAGCTGAAACTGCAAAGGACCTGGATCCTCTCCTGGTACATTCAGCGGGCAAGTAATTTCCACCTCAGGACCACGTGTTGCACTGGGGGACGCCTGTGAGTATCTGGCTGCTGTTCCTCTACCTGGGCATCTCTTTAACCTCTGGGGGACAGTCTTTCTTCTGGTTCCCACTGAGTCTTTGGTGGGGGAGGGAATGACACTGAAAAGGTAGATGGAAAGTGCTATCTGTGTGCTGAGTTTCCTATTTTTTCATCTTTGTGTTTCAGAATGTCAAGCAGCACCTTGCATTTCCAAACTGATGACACCTGGGGGTAAAACAAATCTGCAGCCAACTGCCTAGGGTGCCTCAGAGACTGCAGAGCCGTCCTGCGGGTACCCAGTGAGGATGCAGGACTGGTTACCGCTGACCTACAGCACAACCTGTTACCTTGGACAGCTGATTGACAGCGTTTTAAAGAGGATCGGATGCTCGGTGCCTCTGTAGGGTTCCTCCAGTTTTGATGCACGATGCTCAGAGGGCTGGAGCACTTCTGCTGTGGGGACAGGATGAGAGAGTTGGGCTTGTTCAGCCTGGAAAAGAGAAGGCTCCAGGGAGACCTTATTGCACCTTCCAGTACCTGAATGGGCTACAAGGAAGCTGGGAGGGGACTTTTTACAAGGGCCTGTAGTGACAGGACAAGGGGTAACGGGTTTAAATTGAAAGCAGGGAGGTTTAGATTAGATATCAGGAAGAAATTCTTCCTGGAGAGGGAGGTGAGGCACTGGCACAGGGTGCCCAGAGAAGCTGTGGATGCCCCATCCCTGGGAGGGTTCAAGGCCAGGCTGGATGAGGCTTGGAGCAACCTGGTCTAGTGGAAGGTGTCCCTGCCCATGGCAGGGGGGTTGGAACTGGAGGATCTTTAAGGGCCCTTCCAACCCAAACCATTCTAAGATAGTATTGAAGGCATCTGCACGTAAACTTAACTGCTTGACCCTTGCTTGGTGCAGGGTGAACTACCCCCCAGCTGTCATAGCCAGTGGTGGCATCCTTGGCTGTGTCCGCATTGCAAAGTCCAAGACATAAAGTGGCTTTGTGTTATTTCTTTGGAAAACAATCTAAACCATAAAAGGAGCCCTGATTTTCAGAACGGAACATGAGTGCACGTGGGTGCTTGCAGCACAGTTGGTGTTCAGGTAGTGGTTGTGGTTGACCAGCCCATCTCACTCACCCGCAGAGCAGCCAGGAGAACAGGGACGGTGTTCGCAGACACAAATCCTTCTTGTACTTCCTCCCCATCACCGGCTCTCCCGGGAACATGGCTGTATGTTGAAACCTGGCTGGATGCAGCTGCGTTCCCTCACTGCAGGCCCCCAGCACCCGGTAGTGCAGCTGGGCGGGGGCTGCAGACCCTCCGTCTCTCGGGTCACCCTCTGGGTGAAGTGCCCAGTGTCCAAACGCCACGTGGGGCTGCAAAGTGCCCCATGTAGTGTTGATCTCTGCTGGCTTCGAGTTGGAGAGACTGCTGTAGCTGCTACTCTGCTGCACTTGTGGGTCTTTACCAGCAGAGGGGGACTGCAAGACCATTTATATGTTGCTTTAATATTTTAAACACTTTAATGTTTAAACAGGCTGAATGTTGAGCGTGATGGCCTTAGTCCTGCTTTTGTTTCCTAATTCTCCACTTCTCTTCAGTTAGTAGTTTTGAGAAATCAGGTATTTAACAAAGATTTTCACATGAGCTTTTCCTCACTGTTTATCTTGCATTGATGCTATTCTTCCAGATGAGATTAACCAAGAATTATAATTAAATTTAGGTAGACAGGCTTGAGATGCTGTTGCTTGGGAATTACTTCAGCCTAGGACCAAAGTGTAGAAAAGAAATAACTCTGCCAGTGTTCTGGCATTTTTTAGGGGTGGAACCTTACAGCACTAAGAGTGAATGGAATTCATCTCGCCGAACTTCAGACGCCTAAGAGATGCTCAGTCTGGGCTGAGGCTTCCCTCACTCTGTGGGGAGCAGTGCACGCATCCCAAGGCTGATTTCAGTGCCTCGTACCCTCATTTAAGAATCTGAGTTTGCAGAACACAAGCGAGCAGGAGCCTGATCCCAGACATTATTTGTGCGTGGATAATTATTCTCATGTGGAGTCCCACTACCTGCGACAGTTAATGACTAGACAGTTAATTATGTGAGTGACTGTTATGAAGGAATGAGCTCAATTCTTGTGCTTGTGTTACAGGGAGACTAATTTGTCTCCTGAGATGTTTATTCCTTTCTGTTGACTACAGAGGGAGCAGAGGTTAGAGTAGCTCAGAGTTAGGCTTCCAACCGATGCATCTCGCTTAGCTACGTCTAACCCACTGTGTCTACAGGCTGGTGTTACTAATAGTGGGTAATACTCAGCCTGATCTTCAAAGGCCTGTGGACACTTAGTAGGTTTTATGGATTTGGTTTTATATCCAGTGACATAAAGTGTGACATTACTTAGGTAATTCACGGAATGGTTTGGGTTGGAAGGGACCTTAAAGATCATCCAGTTCCAACCCCCCTGCCATGGGCAGGGACACCTTCCAGTATCTAATTACAAGATTGTCATTAACTTTTGTGAAATCAGTGGAATTCCACGTGGGAGCAATTGCACAAGTATTTGGGGCTGTTGTTGACTGGAGATCTGTTAGGAAGCTGAACATAACAACATGTAGTAGCAAGTGATAATGGGAAATTTATCACGTTCTAATATATAGTGATTTATGTTCTGTGTTAGGTGTCCTATTGAGAATTCTCCTATGCATATCTAAGTAGTTTTAAATTTTAAAATGCCTGTTCTTGATTTCAGTTTATTTGCCACTCAGAACCTATGTTTTTAAAACAGAGTTCCTGTCTATAGTTCTTCAGTTGTAAAGAAAAATAGTACCAGGATTCTTCATTTTTAACTGTTTCAGCAGTATAGCATAGATGAATCCGTAGTATCTACTAGAGCAGGTAACATTCCTCTCTGTTTGCAGAATCAGAGCAACCTAGTGACCAGCTCAAGCAAGAGGGGGGAACAGGCATCTTCCATCCTGGCTACAAACAGCAGAAAACCTCTGGCTTTCCCCTCCACAAAACATAGGGAATCCTAAACACACACGTGAGTAAGGTTCGCATCCTCCTCTTCTGCAGGGATCAAGCCTTTTGCACCAGTTTTCAAAACTGTCCGCAGTGCAAGAGGGGTGTTTGATGTATTTGAGCGCAGAGAAACGCCACAAGAATGCTTAAGGGATTAGAGGGGCAGGAGGGTAAGACAGGGTTATTGCGCACATGGGGTTATTCACGACACCAGCATATGCCATGGCTCTTCTGGAACAGTTTCCAGTCTACCCCAGACAGCAGCGAGCTTTCTGCAGGATTCCAGAGTGCCCAGCACTTGGCTCTGCTTGGTTAATAAGATGGAAAATCTTGTGCGTGATTGCTTGCCGTAATGACCTGTTAGTACACGTGTGGGCTGTCAAGTTATGGAAATGACCCGTGATTTATGAAATAGCCTCTTCCTGTTCGCGGTGATGCAGTGGAAGACTGAGTCATCGCTAAGCCTTTAGCCTTCCCTGAACAGGCTCTTGGTCGTTTGCTGCCTGGCCTCTGATGCTGGATGACAGTTTTTACTTGAACTAGTCTCAATTTTATCTGTTTTGGATGAATTACTGCCTTTTCCTAGAGAAAAGGTTTGAGCTACATCACTTAATCTGATTATAATAAATTGCTAAAAAATTAACTGTGCGTAGTTTGGGTGAAATACATGACTTACTGATTTTTGGGATTAATTACTTGCATTCACTGTAAGATCTAGATCTGATTCCCTAAAGTGAGGTTAAATTATGTCAGTCATTTAGCCCTTAACCTGTTCATGGGGGAGGCAAGCAGGTTTGCTTTTGTTTTCCCACATGATGACCCAATCTGTATAGATTAGGTGTGGGAAGGTCATCCTTCAATATCATGATGATGAGAATGGTTGGTTTTCGGCTTTGTTAAACAGAGCCAAGCTATAAAGAAAGCGTGTCCTAAAACTGTATGGCAGGTGTGTATTTATCAAGACCGAATTCATTCACGTCGGTGATGATACAGCCGTTGATGCCTTAACTCATGCAACCTAGTTCAGCTTCTGACATGGTTTTGATTCCATCTGCTAAAAGGAAGACTTGGATTTTTTTGTGTTGTAACAAAACGCTGCCATCCTAAAGTCTGTTTGCCTAGGAGAGCCTGCCTCACAGATCACAGTCGCCTATAAAGGTCTTTTCTGCCATCCACACAAACCCTTTGGGTTTTGTAGGCCGTGTGCTGATGTGTTTGTATGCCCAAACTCTATGCCGTGGGTGGGTCATGGCAGTAAACGCTCCTGCCCCAGCTTCTCCAGCATCTTGTAGGCAGCTTCCCATTTGGCTTAGTGCGTTGCAGTGGTTTCTTCCCCAACAAGGAGACTGTTAGGTGTTGCATACCAAGGCACCTCTCCTCCTGTAGCGTAATGAGCCCTGGGGCCCCGGGAGAACTTTTGGATTCAGCTGGAAAGGTGGATGTGGCAATGCTCCCCTGGACTGTATTTCACTGCCTTTCAGAGCGAGCCCCAGTGCCACTTAAATTTCAGCAGTATCTGACCGTTCCAGGGCTGAAATGGAGTAGGGGTCTGAAAAGAGAAGATAAATTCTTTCATCTGGTTCTTACAGGTGGATAGTTTGTATTTACAGGATCATAGAATCATAGAAGCACAGAATGGTTTGGGTTGGAAGGGCCCTTAAAGATCATCCAGTTCCAACCCCCCTGCCATGGGCAGGGACACCTTCCACTAGACCAGGTTGCTCCAAGCCTCATCCAGCCTGGCCTTGGACACTTCCAGGGATGGGGCATCCACAGCTTCTCTGGACAACCTGTACCAGTGCCTCACCACCTTCTCTGGGAAGAATTTCTTCCTGATATCTAATCTAAACCTCCCCGCTTTCAATTTAAACCTGTTACCCCTTGTCCTGTCACTACAGGCCCTTGTAAAAAGTCCCCCCCAGCTTTCTTGTAGCCCCTTCAGGTACTGGAAGGTGCTATAAGATCTCCCCGGAGCCTTCTCTTCTCCAGGCTGAACAAGTCCAACTCTCTCAGCCTGTCCCCATAGCAGAGGTGCTCCAGCCCTCTGAGCATCTTCGTGGCCTCCTCTGGACTCGCTCCAACCGGTCTATATCCTCCGATGTTGTGGGTTCCACAGCTGGACACAGCATTCAGGTGAGGTCTCACTGGAACAGAGTAGAGGAGCAGAATCCCCTCCCTTGACCTGCTTGGCCACACTTGGATATATCAGGGGCTTAGGTAAAGCGTTTTGGATGCTCTTACTCAGGGTGGCTGAGATTAGTTTCGTGTTGACTCTGAAATCGCAGTGTCTGGCTGAAGAGCTGCGTATTCTGCGGCTCCACAGTCCCATGGGTGTGCTGACAAACAGCTGGAGACCAAGAGCTATGTTGCTGTCAAATCCTTCCTGAACGTTCCTGTTCATCTCTTGGACAGTATCAGAACTCGCTTGCTGGTCTTGCCTGTCACCGGACCCAGCTGATACGGCGTGAACTGGCGTGATCTACGTACCGGTTGTGTAGCCCGTGGGCCTTCCAAAAACTGAGTCTTACTTAGAAACTGCCCCATAGATAAAGAGGAGAGGAGATAGAACAAGCTAAACTACATCAGTGGGATGAAGGAACCAACAGTTTTCCAGATTGGGAATGCAGTACCTTTGGATGCTGACAAATTACTTTGCTTCATCAAGGCACAGAGTTTTGCAGAATCTTCAACAAGGGAAATATGGATGTGGCAGGGTGGGTTTTTTTCTTGTGGGACATCTTAATGGCTATGCTTAGCTTTCCCAGTGAGATCTTTCCCAGAGCAGAGATCTGTCACCAGCTACTTGATCTGGATGAACTTTCTGCCACAATCAACCAGGAAGAACTTTTGTAACAGGGAAATTGGGAAGAGAACGTGCGCTCAGAGGAGGGGCTGCTTCTGTTCAGCAAAACAAGCTCCATGCTTTCCTGCAGATGTCTCTGCCTTGCAGCAGTGCTGAGATGATGTTTCCTCTTCGCGAGGAGCCAATGGAAGAGATTTGGCAGGGTAAGACCCCCTGTGCACATGCTGCTTGAACCGCAGCCGTTCCGTTGAGGTGACTCAGCCCAGCGTTCAAAGCAGCTGGCACTGTAGCCACGAGAAGTCTCTGCCGTTGTCACAGGCTGTTTTTCTGCTGGATCAACACGTGCGTCAGCTTCTGTGACGAAGGAGGGAAGTAGGTACTGGTACAACAGCACATGAAAATAGCACTCGCTGCCCTCCTGCCAACTGGTCACGGGTGGCTTGGGGTGGACATGTCAGTCTTCCCAGAGAAATCGGCAGTGCAGGAAAAATGCCATTTTTTTTAAATGCACAAAGGTCAGTTGTAGGGCACAGAGCAATTGTCTCTCTCAGAAACCTGACTGAACACAAGTAGTCGGGAGTCCAAGAACCAACTTTAGGCAGTGATGATGCCGCTGCTCTCCCCCTTCTCCTCACTCATCCCTGAAACTCTACACGGAACACTGATAGCGCACCACATCTTCCCCAGGCCTGAGTAGTCACTCAGCACACAGAAGAACATGGGAGGCTTAAAAAGCCCCTTGATAACGGGAACAAGAAAACTTTGTTTAGCTGTGAGTGGAATGTCCTCATAAAATGCCACAGCCTTGTGTTTTTTAGGTCAGAAGCTAACAAGACAGTGAGCTCCTCTTACTTCTTCTGTTCCTTCACAGTAAAAATCTGGAGAGCTTTAAAAATGCAGAGAATGTGGCAGTGAGTGACAAGCCGGGATGTAAGGAAATACTGTGCTAAAGGAATTGGATGATTTTTATAAATCAGAATTGATTCTGAGGCAGGTCTTGCATTTGCAGTCTCAGCCAAGAGCCAGGACTGAGTTTTCTCAACCAAGACCCTTACACACTTTCACCCTTATGAAAGAACACCTAATTCGGTTAAATCCCAGAGTGACTTTAAGGGGAGACATCCTGAGAAGTTAAACAGCTGCGTAAATTTTTGGAACTTTTCCCCAGTAAAAGCATGTCTTATTTTCAGTGTGTGTGCTTCTTGTACAAGGCTGCTCCCATAATTTTTATTACTGGATTGGTGCACTAGTGGATGCCCAAGCACAGGGGTTTGGTTACACTTAGGTTTGGGCACAGGACCACGTTTCCATTGGATTAAGTATCTATGCTATGGAGTTCATGTGGGTTTTATAACAGCCGGTGGCTGATACTTGGTTTGACATGAAGTGACAGTGGCACAGAGAGCACAGTAGCTGTAATTGCGTTAAGTGTGTCAGGATGTAATTAAACTAACAAAGCTTTAAAATAAATTTTAACCAGCAGCATGAGTGGAAGCTGAAGCTGCCCCTGGGGTAGCGGGTTATGGTATTTCTGGTCAGATACTAAGGACCCTAATGTTGGATTTATTGTGTCATTAAGCCACAGTCGGAGAGGAGGAGGGTGAACTGTACCTTTTAGAGTTGCTAAAAATGGAAAGCATTCTGCCACCGGTGTGTTCCTCTCAGTGAAAGAGCCAGTGCTATTTGGAAACCGCTGCTGGAGATGATTTCACCATCTACGTGTGAAATCTTCAACATATTCTGTGTTACTGCACAGTGATGGCAAAGAACGACATGAAACTGCTAACATGCATTAACGGGGAGATGTAAAGATGTGGCACAGGCATCTGTGTAACGAGCTGAGCACGGGTACAGTTCTTGTCTGCTTGGATCATTTAACTGGCCAAAGACCAAAATAGAGACTTCAACAGCCACCTATGCCCAGTAATGACAGGGTCCTCCGGTGAACTGCGTCAGTAAAATATTAGCTAAAGAGTAGCCAGGATTTTCTGGTTAAAAGAAAACTAGACCTTTGTTAAATCCTAAGATAAGGTTAAAAACAGAGAATTACTTCTTTCATTATATAATCTGGTTATCTGCCGTGTTGACTTGGTGACTGGATAATGTGAATGTGCTGATTTATTGACTTAACTGAAACTGCAGCCTACAACATGTGAAATATGGGGCATTGCTTTGTTTTTAATTGGTTTGGTGAAATTTTAAGTAAATCAGGTAAGTAATGTGCCTTGTGAGATTCATGTTTGTGCATCCATCCTTTCTACACAACCCATACATGGGACACAAGGTGTGTTTAGTTCATCAGAGCTCAACTGGGTCACAAATTCTGGTGGCATACAGAAGCTCTGCCTTGAAATCACCAGCCTTTTGAAGCGTCTGTCTCCAAAGCGACCACCTACATCCCTTACACTGCACAGGCTGTAACGTCCCTGCCAGCACAACCATGATGGAGAGGTGGGCCACTGCC
>NW_010230273.1:0-20186 GCF_000690775.1 Eurypyga helias | reverse complement strand
AGGTTGGAGGAGGCGGGCAGGATATGTGTCCCGCAGGACACGCGTGTGCGGGGGGCGCCTGCCCGGGGAGGGGCCGGCAGCGAAGCCCACATCTCGGCAGTGTGCCATGGTGTCCCTCTGCTCGCTGGCCCCGCACCCCAAGGCGTGGGTGAGCGCCGTGCGAAACAGGCTGGTGTAGCGCGTCGGGCGCCGATGGCTGCGGGCAGGGGAGCCCCTTCCGACTTTGCCTCACGCTAAGACTCCAAAAGATGAGTTTCCATAGAGTTGCATCACAAGATAGCAATCCCGCTGGAGGTGTGTCGTGATAGTAAGCCACTTTTGTAGTTGTGAACATGCAGCTTAAATTTCCCGAGTCCCACGTAGAGATTTGTAATACATTTTACACATTGGTTGGTTTCTGAAAAGAGAGTTCCAAGGGAGATGGAGGGGAAATCCTGTCACGTTCTTTTTGTTTTCCTTGTAGATATCACTGAAGAACCTGTTTTCCAGCACTTGCCTTGTTCACTTCCCCTTGGGGTCAGCTGGTCGGCAGCATGCCTTCTTCCGAGAACATCTCAAAGCTTCTCCTGGTCTTCATTTCATTGCTGCTGGTGCTGCCAGTAGTTGAAGCCCTGGATGCAGGAGACACCATCGCTTTCCTACTAGGCCTCGCTGTCAGCGTCGTTGGATTCTGTGCCTGCCTTGGTTTGTACGCAAGGAAAAGGAACGGGCAGCAGTGATTTCAAGAAAATGCTCAAATGAAATGAATTACCAAACACAGCTTGGGGTTGAGATCTGGGGTGTAAACCAGCTTTGGTTCTGGGTAACTTTCAAAAACCATGTAGTAGATAATTCTGCAAACCCCTCTTACTGTGCAATACAGCAGAATGAAGACTATACCCAGTAAAAGGGATTTGCAGAGTCTGTCCTCACAACAAGATGATTTTATATTGCTTGTGATTAAATACTGCCTAGAGAAGGGAAAGAACTTTCTGAATGGGGAGGGAAGACTCCTCATTCAGAATGTGAATGAGTGATTCACAGTAAATATTTATAAATGGAACATGTGAGGGAGACCATCAGCGACTTCCACAACTCTGGTTTCAGGGGTTAATGAGGAGGAAGCAGCTATTAATCTTCCCGTCAGGATGACAGAGCTCTGGAAGTACTCCTAACTAGATAGCTAGAGAGCAGGCGGCTTTGACTTGTGTGCATGTGCTCATTCTTTGTAATGACAGTTAACACCTAACAGCTCACTTCTGCTGACACAGGGATGAGACTTTGGTGAACTAAGAAAATATGGAAAACTTCTTTTCTTATGTATTTTTATTTTTAGAATGTGCCTCTCCTTGTAGCCTGTGTTCTTGCTACCAAGTAGATACACTCAACAACAGGACCACTATTTAACATGTATTTCACAGAAAAGTACATGTAAGGCTATGTTAATCACATGAGGGATATGTTTTATTGTAGTTTTATTTTTTATACTCAGCTTTCCTGTAGGCACACCAGGTTTAAGGCTTATTTTGTTTGGTATTTTTTCCCCCAGATATTAAGGGCTTACCTATTCTAATGAGGGATTATGTGTAATAGTTCTGCATTGGGGGTTATTGGAATTATAATAAGACAGTTTGTCACGTTTCTTTTGCAATATGTAAACAACACATTTTGTTAAAATCCTGGTTTTAGTCAACAGATCTGTTGTTCTTGAGTGTCTTCCTCATGAAAATCATATTTTGTTAGCTAAACATTTAGCTAAATTTCTCACCTAATTGATGCATAATAGTTCCAAGGAAGATTAGGACCAAAACCAAAGTAAAAAATCCTGATGCAAAATGGGAGATGTAAGCAGTCTTATTCTGTTTGTGCTGAGTTCGACTGTATGGTATGTGATTGAAAGACTCTACTCAGTAGCATATCCAGAACCTGTGTCTTGAAGTACCAAAGGTGAAATGGCACAGCCAAGGATGTCTACCACAAGTCCCTCTGGCTTGTTAGGGTGTTCTAGTATCCGCTTGCGACAAAGAGCACAAACTAACAGCAGCAGGTTAAGGAGCATAGGAAGGTGAGCTCTCCACAGTTCGCAGAATTTCCTTCTGATTTTGTGCTGTGGACACTGCCACTCTTGCTAGAGATCTTGGCTTTTAGCTTTCAGAGCTGGGGAAAATGGCTAAATGTGATGCAGAGCTATATATTTTGATACTGTTCTTCCCCTTTCTATGTAAGTGTGTTCAGTAGAGCACAAAGCAGTGGCTGGAAGAGTTGTCAGGCAGGTCTTACATAAGTAATTGGGTGGGCAGATCATATTCTCCAAATTCTAAGATTTTTGTATGCCATTTGTGGCTGGTTTGACTTTTCTCTCCAACCTCTGAGGAGACAGAATCCCTGATTATTTCAGTCTTGCAATTTATGTCCTTCTCTCATGGTTGATAGAGGGAGGAAGGTAAAACGAAAGCTTCCAAAATTGCTTGGTGTTGAAACTGTAGGACTCAACCCAGTGAGCCACAAGAATATAGGTTTCTGCTCTCAAGTTACAGGAATAGTAACTCTGAGAGGCAGGTGTTGTCAGGTAGCTGTTCATGAACACTTTTTGTGGCTTCCAAAAGTCAGAAAGGGTGCACAACTACTATGTACAAATGAATTTTGCAGCCCTAAGAGGAGCTTCAGACAGTAGTGTCACCTTTGAAAGCTGCCTAGCAGCAGTAGATGAGCCTGTGTGTGGTTATTCAACTGGGTGGATGGAAGCACACATCAAGTGTGAGCTTCCATGTTCCAGCTTGGCTAAACCTTAAAAAAAAGGAAAAAAAAAAGGCACCACAAAATCGCCATTCAATTCACTTTATATTTCCCAAAATTAGATAATTTTTCCATTTTTTTCAGTAGAATATTAAATATTGCTCATTCAATAGAATAAATTTTATCACAAGCAGCTATTCACAGACTCTTTTATCTTCACCTTAGAAAAGATCCCTGGCAGTAGTTTCATAGAACTGTGCAAGAGTTTCACTTCAGGAGAACAGTTTTAGCAGAGTAATTAGCGACGAGAGAAAGGGATACGAGGATCTGTGTTCTTTGCCTGAAGCTGTATGTACTTCGTTGAAAAGTGTTTGCACAGTGTAGTGGCCTGGGTTCTGACAGAAGCTTTGTTGTTAAAGACTTGCGTTTGTTGATGACTTGAGTGCAAAATCAAATACCTCTGGTTTTCTTTGGTCTTAATAAACTTTCACGTATGATTTGTCATCAGTGTGATGAAGTAATTCTTATGAAAAGGAAAATGGGGACGACAGAAATGACTGGAACTGCTGAAATTCCTTTTATTGTATTATTTTCTTACATACTTTTGCTTATTACAAACTAATGTAGCATAAGGTATGTTTTCAGTTGAACTTTTGTACCGTGAGGGGCTATATCTTGGTACTATTACTTGTATGTGTGACAATTATCTCCGCAGCAGTAACTTTAGAGCACTTCAGGGGGGCTGGTCCTCTGAAACTGGCAGCTTGCAGTTGGGAAGAAGCCTGTTTCTCTGGTACAAGGGAAGCTCGAAGCATTTATTTTTTCTTTTGACGATGAATTTTCAACATTATGTCAACATTTCAACAACTATTATGTAGTTGCCTGCATACTAGAAAAGCCATTTATGGCAGTTTTGTAGCTGGAGACCCAAGGATATAAAGGACCTTTTTCTTTTTCGAAAGAAAAATTATGTTCTAGTGCTTTATAGTTACTTGAATGATCCTTTTTTTTTTTTTTTTTCAAGACTTCAAAAGAGCTTGTTTTATCCCAGCATTTTATGAAAACGGGGTTCTAGTTCTTTTGGGACTTCTGCTAGTGCACAAAGCAGTTCACTCTGTGCACTAAACTAATACCATTAGTGGCTGTCTTCAGAGCAGAAAGTGAAAAAAGCCTGACAATGCCCACCTCTCAACAAACACAACCTGCCCTCTAATTAGTGCAAGATAACAGTGAGTCAGGAACGAGTAGCTTCTGACTGCTATGATTTCCATCTGTTTTAACAATAGGGTAGCTCAAACCCAGCCATCCTACGAATGTTTAACAGTCAGCGTATGGGCCCTTTGGGAACAGACAGAAGCCCCTTGCTCCTCATGGTGTACCGTCAAGTGCCGTGCGTCAGCTTGGCGTTATTCAGCAGTACCTGGGACTGGAATACAAACACTTCATCTGTTTAGTAATGCACTTGCCTCTCTGGGTGCATTGAAGCTGATAAACCACTGCCCTGAACCCTTTCTCCTGCTCAGGTAAATCCTGCTGCTGCTGCTTTAATGCTGTCATGAGGCTTGTCCATTGTATAGAATCAGAATTGTTTTGGTTGGAAAAGACCTAAGATCATCAAGTCCAGCCGTCAACCTTGCACTGCCAAGTCTACCCTAAACCATGTCCCTAAGCACTACAGCCAAATATCTCTTAAATACCTCCAGGATGGTGACTCCACCACTCCCCTGGGCAGCCTATTCCAATGCCTGACCATCCTTGCAGTGAAGTTTTTCCTAAAATCCAATCTGAACCTCCCCTCAAGACTCAGTGCAAATCAAGGCCATTTCCCCTTGTCCTATGGCATCTTCCATCTGAGAATTCTTACGTGCCTAACATTAATGCTTGTCTCCCTCTCATATCCTTTGATGAGTGGGGCAAGCGGAAGGAGAGTAAGTGACTTGCGATGGATCACAGGAAGTAGGTGGTTATCTCTAGGATGCTGACTGAGATTTCTGGAGAGTGTTGTTTACGGTTCTCAGCCACCATGCCCCTGCTACAGGAGCTGTCCCTGGACTAACCCAGAGACTCCGTGTACTGACTAGACAACAGTCTTGAGGCTCTGATTCCTCTTTGCACAAAGCTGTTTACATAAGCTTTGTGAGAAGGGAGTAGGGAGTTGAATTCACCATTTATAATAAGATAAAACATTACTAAATGGATGAACTGTAATAGGACTGTTACCATGGTAAATGTTCTAATTATTATACTATAAAAGTAGCCTTTCCATTCTTTTTACATCCAAAGAAACGTTTGGCAGACCAAAGCTGACGTAACGACACGAGATGGTGTGGCGTGGTGGAAAGGGCGGCTTGCCCTCCCAGTGTACACTTGACAAATAGTAAGTGACCTGAAGGCAACAGAAAGTGCGGGTTGTTCACCAGGTGAGAAAAATAAGACCACTCATTCAGAACCAAACAGCACAACACACCAGGGAAGATTTGATGGGACTGAAGATGCACGGGACCTGAAACTTGCTGAAATCAAACTTCAACACTTTTAAGGGACAAGTTACATTAGATACTGACTGTCAAAAAACACGCTGCTAAGTATTAAATTGTTAAATGTAACCAGCTTTGAAATGATGATGTTCAGTTTATGGGAATACACAGAACCTACATATTACTTTTCCAACCTTCAGAAAGCAAGCTTTCCAGCAAGGAAGCTGGAATTTACATACCAAGCTGTGGTATGGTAAAGACCATAAAAGCACACTTATTTTGAACCAAAAATAAAAGAGTAATAGAGTTATATAAATATTCAAAACATTTCCAGATGTACTGGTCTCCTCAGCTCAGGTTCTCTGTAATGAAATCTGAAAATACGTGGGAGGCTCTGTCACGTTAAGGTGCGGGCGCACCCTCAGCAGTCAGCATAGCCTTTTGTTTCTGGGTCATTCATCTGATCTGATCAAAACTGAGATTTTAATGAGAAAAACATAACGAAACAGCCCTTCGGAGGGGTAAGCAAAGAGATCCGTGTAAATTCTCAGTGTGAAGTGAAGGCATGAAAGTGGGAGCGGCCTCCAGCAGAGCTAGGAGTCGCAATCATTAGGCAGGGAAGAGGGAATTGTGTCCCTAGACAGGCTATTGTAGCAAACAAGATCTTGCTGCTGCGTTGGGTTAAAGTTTGTGTTTGCTTGGGCCTCACTGCATGGGTTGCATTCGTCCTCATTAGTCTTTGTCTTGGAAGTGTTACTGGAACCAATGTAAGGAGCAGCTTTCCCAACTGCCACTCATTCAAGGCACTAAAATGCTTGTGCACATCTTCACACTGTTACTCTCCCCTTTAGAAGTGTAAAAGCATGAAAATTACCTTCTTTTCCTGAATGGAGTCAAAATGCTGCAGAGCAACATGGTTCCATAAAACTTAGATAAGAGTCTAAAGAGCTGTTTGTGCAGCTCTTTGCACACAGTGCAGTGACACAAACAATAAATAATACAACAGCATGTCCCTTCCCTACCCCCTCACAGAAAACATCACTCCTAAAACATGACCAGTTTTAAACCTGGCACAACTAAGTGATGAAAACTGACTTCTATCAAAATACATTTCACTTTCCATTTCATGAATTACCTGTGAAAACAGAATGTCTGTAACTAAATCTAGAACTGTTCAAGGACATTTTTTGCCAACCTTTTTTTTGGACCTCAGATGGCTACGGAAATTACGTGGTTCATACCTGCACTTACTTCTCAGCCTTTAACCTAATATGTAAGTCACAGGCAGGGTAGCAGTTTTAAACTTTTATTTGAATCTATTTAAATGATCTGGAGGATTAGCAGAAGCCATGCTGACTCATTTTTCCTTGAAAGCACATATTTATTTCAGTGTCTGCATGAATAACAAGGAACAATTATGCCTTTTTAAAGTCTGATCTTTTCAGAAAAGCCATTTGTGGTCAACTTTCAAAAGTCTATCTGAGATTTGGAGACAGTGTATCATAGATTCATGGAATGGTTTGGGTTGGAAGGGACCTTACAGACCATCTAGTTCCAACCCCCCTGCCATGGGCAGGGACACCTTCCACTAGACCAGCTTGCTCAAAGCCTCATCCAGCCTGGCCTTGAAGATGGCCAGGGCATCATCTGTAGCATGTATAGATTATAGTCTCTGTCTACTGAAATCAGAAAGTCCTTTTTCATAAAAAGTACCACAATGGGCCTTACCTAAGTCACTTTTCATCTCTTCATAAAAATTAAAGTTGTTGATTGTGTATGTAGAGCAGTTGCCAGTAAGAAACCAGTATTCAGCAATAAATGTCACGCAGCCATGTTTTTCATTCCATTTTACTTGCAGAAAGTAAATTCCAGAAACTATTATACATTAAAAATATGCAAAAAGTGCTTTTCCAAGGACAAGTCAGTGTTATCCATCAGTAATTACGACCACTACAGTGGCAGTGAAAATCTCAGTGAAGTCAGTTCAAAAAATGTTATTGTCCTAAGATTCAATCAAGCTTTCCTAAGGGGGTGACCAAACTGTGTCTTTTGAACCCCCTACAACTCTGCCGTGACCGTCTCCCATGCCAGGGTTATGGCAGCAGGCTGCCCTGATGCAAGGGATGCTGGGTAACCTCATATCCTGCCTGGGAAGTGAGAGACAGCTGGGTCTCCCCAGGTGCCAAAGGCATGCCCAGGCCACTGCTAGCCTCTTGCTCCATGGAGCCATCTCCTGCTGTGCCATAAAACAGATAGGTGATCAGGTGTTTGTTTAGACATTCAGGAATAGCTGTGGGGCTAATATATCTTTAACTTTCTTCCATGCCAGATTTCACATTTCAAAATTTAGTATTCTATGTTATACCTTATTTTTAAAAAACCTGCATATAATATTTTCAAATATGGAATGTGCGTGGGCTGGGGGGTGCGCTTGCATTTGAGCGAAGTAGGAAAGCAGAGGTCACTCTGTCAGCGGAAAGCATATTTCTAAATTGTCCATCCACAAAAGGGGGAGGGAAAAATCATCTTTGGGAAGACAGCAAGCCAGGAAATGGACGGGGTGACCTCCAGAGGTCCTTTCCAACCTAATTTACTGGATGATTCTATGAAATCCTAGTTGTAAATGGGATGCATAAACAGCAACTCAATTTGCTCGTATCTTTATGGCAAACAAGGATATATTTGTGGTGAACAAATCTAATCACAGTGTGAGCCCATAGGGAACCTGACCGCAAAAGCTGTGAGGCTGTTCAGTCATCATGTAAGACCACAGGGAAACCAGATGTACCAGGATGCTCCCACTGTGTCTAGTGAAACTCAATCCCTGAGGCATTAAAAGGTTATGGGAAAAGGGAGCAAATACAGCATATGTATGGTAATCCTCTTTTCAGAGTGGGATTTTTAGGCATGGGTTTATGGGCTAGTACCATACTTCAAATGGAATTCAAGCGCTTCAGTGCAAAGCCCCAGATGCAAATTATCTCAACTCCTGACCAAGTCAGTGTTTTGAAAATATTCCGATTTGACAGCCTGAACAAACGATTGCGTTGCACACGGAGTTCCCATTGGCATCAGTGGGAGTTTTGGACAAGGTCAAAGACAAAATACAGGTTTGGATGCAGTAGCTATGTCGATAGGATGGAAGGGTCCCTGCCATTTGACCAGTAGTGCACCTTTCACCAGATGGTGCTCAGGGGGAAACTGCAGCCACATTAGGCTCCAACCCCATCTCTTTCCTTAGGAAAATATTAGACGAATTACTTATTTTTGGTAAGTGAATGCCAAATTTTCATCTGGTTAAAAAACAACCTGAAGTTGCTGAAATCAGTACAGTCATCCTGATTTAAATTCATTTTGAACAGAAATCACAAGAGGCTTCATTCTGACCTTGCACCAGCCCTTACACTTCTGTGTAATGCAGCAGAATTATTCTTGATTTCCATTTATGTGAAAATCTAAATTGGTTCTTAAAATAGATGCTGTCTTTTTTTTTTCTTCTCAGCCTGCTACCAGTAAATTATTTGACCTACATCTTAATAAATATTAGAAAAAAAGATGTTCTCCCCACTCTCATTGCACAACTACACTTCAGCACTTGTATATTCAACTTAGACTCCATTGTTTCTCCCCCCCAAAGATTTATCAACCAAGTCAAAGGGAAAACCACAAAACAGCCCGCTCTCAAGGACAACACAGGAATATACTCACTTTTAATACGTGTGCTGTACACATCTGATGTACATCAGTTTACATTTCTGTCTAGTTTTTCTATCATTTCAGTAATAAATCTGTTTTGTGTCTATGTCAAACTGTTCCTCAAAGAACTCCCTTCATGCAGTCTACGTGAGGTTATCTGTATTAAATAAGCACTTCGCAAATTTTCTTTTCCTAGCCAGAAATAACAATGAAATCCCAGTACAAAAGATTACGTGTTCTCAATTTCTGAAGGGCCAGCAAGGAAATTTCTAAAGCTGTAGACAGAAACGTAAAGCACTTGAAATCTGAACTTTCATGAGTTTTGCCGGAGGTTTCTCTGCTTAACTCCCAATAGACTTAATAGGAATTAAGAATTAAAATCCCTTCTGCTTCCAGAGAAATGCTGACCTTCTAATAGAGAATGTAGAGCGTGTGATCACTTTATGCACACTACCAAAATAAACTGAGTCTTCGAAATGAATTTCCAATAATCTGAAATTGGTTGTTTGTAGTAGTTGTCAGACTGCTGCCTTAATATATCATAATGCTAACTGTCTTAACTCTGGACAATGAAAATTGCCCAATTTAGTGCAAAATACAGGCCTTGGGAAGCAAATGTCATAGAAACCGGGTGAAGAGGCACTGGCAGACATACCTTAAATACACTCTCTTTCATGCAGTAGTGGCTAAGCCACTTGCTCAGCAACAATTCCATGTCCTCTCACAGGTAGTAAGAGGATATTACCTGGTGTTTTCATTACCTGGTGTTGGAAAACCACTTCCCTTTGTCCTGTGTTTGCAACAGCTGCACTCTGGTTGCTCAAGAAATAAATGCTAAGGAAGTGAACTTCTTGAGTGAAAGATTGTTTTTTTCATTTTTGAACCAGCTGATCCCTGCCACCTGCTTACAGTAACAATTTCAGGTCTTATTATCAAGACTGAGAAGTAGGCAGCTTATATGGAACTGGGACATTTGTGAAGAGTTTTATAAGTACATATGTTTCTCTAAACTTACCACAGAAGTAATAAAAGCTCATAAACTACGTTGATTCAAAAATTTCCTTCTGGAATGCTCACACAGAACAGACCAGAACAAATCTTTCACCATCCCCTGGTAGAGACACTTCAGAAATCTTTCTTAAAACTGCTTTTTAATGCAGTTTTATTCACAGTATAGCATACCTAAGCCTTAAACCATAATGCTGAGTCAAAGTCTGAGAGACTCATATCTCTTTCTTCATTTTAGCACTTGGAAACCCAGTGTTAAAATCCCAACATATTCTTAGTACTAGTACTTATTCATCCTCTTTCTTATATTTTTCAATTTCAGAAACCTCCAGGCATGATTTAACATGTAGGTTTTTTACACTAAAAAGAAGCATTTAGCATTATTTTCTGTTTGAAAGGTATCTTACTCTATCTGTTCATTAGGAGCTATATTTGAGTATCTGTATCTCCAGTTTTGCAGATTTTAAATTAAAGGTTAAAGGGTTTAAAGTTGAAAACCTACCTCACCTTAAAATAGTTTTGGTTTAAGTAGGTTCACAATTGTATTCCAGGACTGCCAAGTGAAGCAGAAGTCTGAAAGTTTTGTAATTAAGAGTGTAACTTTAGTTCTCTCCAACTTCTCATTGTATCTATCAAAGGCTACCCCAGCTCCAGTATCAGGAGAGGCTAGGTTTGCCTAAACTGATCGAAAGAGCATTTAAATCCAGCCTTGTGATTTCACTAATTCTGTGTTCTCAATTGCCTCTGTCTGCCTGTGACAGCAGAAAATAACGTCTTACATTCCTGCAACAAGTTCTTTCTTCTGATTTCTTCTCTCTTACTCCAGAACGGCCATTAAGTTACCTTCTCTTCTTTAACTTTTACTCCTCTTTCAGCATCACCAAGTTTTCTCCCAAGATGTGATACGTGTTTTGGTAACTAACCCACTTGGACAAATAAATCATTCTGAGCAACTGCCAGCTCTTTTTGTTTGAAGGTCTTCCATTTGATTTCAGGTTGCTGGCATTTCATTACGTTCCATGGTTGGCCTTGTGACAATGTCCTTTGAAAATTCAATGCGCTAAAAAGGTTAGGAAAAAGAAAGAAAAAACTGCTCTCTTTTCACTACAGAGCATCCAGGTTGAAACAGATACATCTTGAGGACCCATGATATCAAAGAGAATTCGTAAGTTTTACATAAATTCCTCAAATTGCCACAGTTTTGTTATGCATGCATATTTATGAGGAGATATTATACATAATAGAGAGATACAGTATATCAACTAAATGTTCTGTTAGCTTTTGAAGCATTACATTAATACCAAATTTACAATGCAGCACAGAATTACACAACAGGTACATTTTACTCGGCTACTGCTGGTCCCGTACTATGAGGAACTGCTGTGTTCACTCATCAAAAGAGCACTTTTATGTCCAGGTCTATATTCCAGATTAGGAAAACCAGATTACTATTACTTAGATCTCTAAGTTCCACATTTGATTTTAATAATGGAGAGCAAATAAGTTCACTGAGGCTTAATAAAATTATATAGTGAAAAACTGCAAGAGCTTAAGAGGTGATTTAAGTAACTAAAACATGACCCTCCAAAAAAGGACCCAGAAATCTCTCAGTGCAGCAGCAAGTTATCAGTGCTCACTTTTCAGTTGGCATTTACACTTTGGACCCGAGGTTTCAAGCTTTCCATTCATGTGCAGATCTGACCAAGTGTGCAGCGCAGAATCTCTGTGATCCAGATGTCAGACAGGGCATGACCTAAATGTCTCTCACTCCTAGCAATGTCCCTAGAAAAGTCTGATCTGACCACAGTGCTGAGCCCAGTGAACACACAAATGCTGCAGGAAGCCCACCTTTTCCATAACCACCTCATAGTTACATCACTGAAAACAGAAGATCTGGAATTCAAGCCCAGTCTCCCATCTCCAAAAAAAAGTTTCCTCGGGTACCAGGAGGTACAGTCCTGGAAAGCATTCTCTCCTGTTTATCCTGGACCATCTATGTGTAAAAAATGCAAGAACAATGGCACATCCGGGTGAGGTGGGGTGGGATGTGGACAAGAGAGACTGACTCCATGTCCACTACTTAGGATACCTGCCTCTTATGTCAAGATTCAGGTCCTGGTCCCACTCCATGGCTGGACATTACGTAGTCAATCAGAAAACAAAGCAAAACCACCACTGAACTTCCTAGATAGCAGGGACCACATCCCCTCTGTTTCTCCTGCCAACTGATTGCCTTATCTAGTACAGTGCAACATCCTGTTCCTGCCCAGTTTTCTACCCTTTTCTTTAAATACCATAATCAAACATTGCCTAACTACATGCAAATACTAGTCCCATTAAGCAAAAGATATTGCCATTTGCTAACATGAGGCGAGACTAGTTTTGTAGGTGACATTTCAATAAAACATTCATTCTTTCCTACATCCATGAAATAGGCAATGCAGTAATAAATTTATATTTACAGTTGCATCTGAGCTGCACTCACGCAGTTCTTCCTACTGTGCCATCACAGTGCTGTTCCGATAGTATCTGCAGAATGCAAACTGTCGTGTTTCTTAACAGATGACCTACCTTCATCTAGAGATAGGCTGTTCTCGGCACCCTTGCAAGTATAAAGCTTAAAATTGCTTCTCCTTGTTCTACATATAAATGAGAACATTCATACTTAATATCCAACAAACTGACAAAATGGGACCATGACATTTGGTTCTAGATATCCATTTAGTTGCAGTGAACAGGTAACAGCTGAACTGACACGGAAATAGCCAAGAGTATTTCCACTTTCTAGATCATAAGACCTGAAGCTCACTAGTAGAACACATATTCGTGCCGGCTGCTTGCAAAGCCAGTGCTCACCCTCCGTCTCAGACATTACAGACTTGGCTCTCTGTTGTCTCAGTCCTATGCATTCAAAGCCATTATCATTCAGGAGGATGCTTTTTTTTAACTGATTCCTATTTTCTTTGCAGAGCTTTAAATCAATCCAGAGTCATTATACTGTACAAGTCTGCATTATCTTCAATTAAAATTTAAACAATAAATTCAGAGGGTATCACATGCCTAGATGTGAATCAGTCATATCAGCAAAAATAAGTATTTCTAACATTGACACTGTTCATTTTTGTCCCCAAGCACAGCCAAAAAATTCTCTGAAATCTGTCAGTGACAGTTATCCTATTTGATCCTATTATTTTTAAATCCCCCTCTCAGTATATTGCTAGAAATAGAAAACGCTATTGCCAAATAGTCTCTCTAATCCTACAACATACAGTCCATTCATGGTTCATCTCTAACCTAACCTTAAAGATGGCAGAAAATGGAAGTGTTTCTATATTTCAGCTCTACAACAGTGATTTATTTGACATATATCCCCACACACTAATAGTCATGCGAATAGTTCTGTGAGCACTGGAAGAAACAGCAGTAACTGCAACGGAAGCAAGGAGGAGCTCTGCAGTGGGACTGTTGGTGCGTTTGATACCCCACTATGAATAGGATGTGCACAGTCTGTCACAGAACCAGCACGGTCTTTGGGTCTAACAGAGTTCGGTGCTTGCCACTTGCCATGCTGCCCCTGGACACAGATATCGCAGCAACATATCCAGTGTCCTGCTCAGCTGCTCAGCTGGGGACAGCCAAGCCTGGTCACGAAGAGTTCAAACTGGGAAGGGATTAAGACTCCAGGCCATGGGCAGTTTTGGCCAGCGGATGAAATTACTGTATGCTGAAGCCTCAAGTATGGACCAGGGTCCCTAGGGAGTGGTGGCCAGCCTGAAAGAACAGCAAGGGGAAAAGGCAAACCCTAGGATGAGCAGCCAACACCTATATTCACAAAATTTATAGGAACCTCACTTGCCTCTGAGACCTCTTGGCTCATGTATCTGACTTCACTAAGATTAGCCTCCAGGTTTTAAAGACAGTGAAGGGGAGGAAACGTGCATAAATTCACTTAGTCATTATATAGCTTCATGACAGAAAGTATATGAAAAATAATGAACCATAATCACTCCTTTCATCA
Organism: Eurypyga helias; assembly: GCF_000690775.1. NCBI lineage: Eukaryota > Metazoa > Chordata > Aves > Eurypygiformes > Eurypygidae > Eurypyga > Eurypyga helias. The sequence continues at coordinate 6,272 of NW_010230273.1, read as the reverse complement.
GGCCCCAACCACGTCCTAATAAACTCCAGTGAGCCAACAGCACAAGAAGAGATGGGAGCAATAACTGACAGCCTGGCAGTCCCCCCAGTTATCCAAAGAAGCATTCCACACGTATTCATACATGCTGGAAAGCTATGGAAGAGCTTGGGATAGAATAGGTTTACATAACTGGTACAGCTATGTGCGTCTCAGACATGTGGATGCCTACACTTGATACTGGGTGCATAACAAGGTTGGATGCAGCTCAGCCGGAAGAAGCCATCCTTCCCCTGTCTCAGGCGTTTGCAGGTTCCTCTCTCAAGGCAAGCATTCTGTTCTGCGATGTCACTACCCTCCTTCATTTTGCGCCACCGTGTTCCACTGGCGTCTGTAACAGGGATAGGAAAAAAGTGTTCTTGAATGCTGTGATTGGCACAGTTAATGACCATGACACTGCAGAGCTGCTGTGTGCTTCAGCAGTGGTTAGCTGATTTCAAGTCCTGAATTTCCATTCAGTAAGGTAAACCAGGAGCATTCCGTAGCCTCTGAGAAAGCCTTTTATGGAGAACTCGTGTTAAAATAGCATAGACAAAAGGACTATCAAGCATAATATCTGAGAAGGGGTAGGTGCGCAAACAGCATAAACCAAACGCTTCCTTTGTTTAAAAAAAGAAAATCTACAAGCTTTTGTCTGTTGTCAGTTTCTAGCCCGAATAGACGACACTTCTAAAATCACAGTAACAGATTTCTCCGCTGGAGTAAATTAACATAGCTTTTCACATTATCAGTCCTGAGGTGCTGACTTGCATTGGCGGGAATTCTCTGATGTGGGGATGCTCCTTGTACCCAAATGTAGTTGGTAGAGTGTCAGAAGGTAAGATATGAGAACAACAGTCAGCAAAGAGGCCAAGACTCCTTAGCCACGCATGGGAGTCAGAAAATCATTAGCATGGCACTGGGTCAGTGGCTCCAGTTCAGCTTCCGAATTATGAAATACTCTCTACCTCTTTCTCAACAGACTGGTTTCCACTTATTGGTTAGACAAGCCTCATGCAAAAATCATGGCTTTCACCTTTGGTGACTTACTCATGAATTCCCTCAGCATCGCTCCTTTCAACTATTTTGGTTGCTGAATTGTGCCGCTATGATGTATCCACATTACCGTATGTCATGCACAGAAAAACAAACCAGTGAATGGAATGTATTTACAGTAGTTGAAAGACATATTGTAATGTAGCTTATACTAAAATATGTACAATTAATGGGATTAATTAAACTGCAGATGAAAATACATTAAATAAATGAATCACTGCTTCTGCAAGACTATTCCCAGTGTCTGTGCACATGCTTCAACAAATCCCATCTATGAGATTTGTAAGGAATGGTATTTTATTTTCTGTTATGGAGAAAGAAGAAAGTATTTTTCCTCCCATCCCACATTCAGTTACCAAAACACCAACAGATTTTCTGGCATAGAAAGAGCAGAGAGACTGGATATAGCAGGAACTTCAGTAAGCTTGGTCCACATTCTCTTGATGTTCTGACAAGAGATTCTCTCCTCCCCAGAAGTGCAGGGAATAACAACAAGTGTCCTTCCAAGGTCAGCAGCTCAGAACCCCACTGTAGACCCTGTTACTGAGGCACTTCTACAGCACTGCCCATATCCACTAAAAACTGTTGATGAAGTAAGAATTTCAATACTTCCCAATAACAAGACTGCCAGATCAGAATTATTCACGTTACAAGATTTGTTACACAGACGTACAAGATAGTGCTAACCCTCTGTTATTAAAAAAAAAAAAAACCAAAACCAACACAAAAACCCCATATTTGAGCTAAGCAAATTACTCAAAAATTGAATTCTGAATTTTATGTTATTTTTATATACAATTTATGAGGGATCCAAGACGGCAATTTTAGAGAAATATTCTCAAATGTTCAAAAATAATGTCAACAAATGTATCTACTTGGAACTTCTTCAGATACTATGGTTTATGAAGCTCCTTTTTTTTTTTTTTTCCTTCTGTGGAGCTCAGTCATCAATCTGCATCACTGTGGATGTGACTGGCTCTGTCTTTTAAGTTACCTGTTATTTCTTCACCTTGGCTGTGAAAACAAGAAAATTCAATTTAGTAATCCTTCAGTACAGGACAACATACATATGGCACACAAGCAACAAAGACTGCATGTGAACCTTTCTTTTCCTCTGTAACTCTCTCTCTCTGAATCATACATATAAAAAGGCCATTTGTGAAGTCCAGCAATATTGAAGTATAGCTTATCTTTTTGCAGGCACAAGTAATTAGCAGTGCAAGTTAACATAGGTAATTATTCATGGTCACAGCTAAGTTCATTTGCATTTCTAACTACCTGATATGCAAGTGAAGTCAAGCAATTTCATGTCCACAGTACTTCAGTTGCACAAAAAATAACTGGACTTAACACTGCAACACTGATTTAACAGTACCTACAAAACCTAGATGCGAAAGATGTGTCCAGGCTTTCAAAAGTAGTCCTAATGAACGATCTGGTAAAATGTGTTCAGAAGCCTAAGGATATAGGTAAGCATCTGACGGGATTTTCAGAAGCATATTGGTGCCTCTGTCCCACAGAGCAGAGGTTTTCCTCTGCAGGACAAAACCTTTTTCATATGCTCAGCAGATAAGCTTATATGTATTTGCCCTTAAACCTTCATTTATCCCTGGGTAAATGTGCAACACAGATCAAATTTTAAGAATAAAAATTAAGTTTCAAAGGGCAGTTATGAAACATTTTTAAAAATACCTAATTGCATTTTTTTGAGAAATGTTTATAAAACAGCTGAGAATCTGGGTAAAGATTAATTTAAAAAATTGCAATTATTATCCCTAGGAATTGTTATAGTCACATGAATGCAATGTTGTTATAGGTGAAAACGTGCATCACGGAGGCAGAGACCACTAGAGAGATTTTCAGTGTTGGGTGAAATTTATGTCTGTGCTGAGAGCCAACCCAGGAGCCAGACACTACCAACAAATGTCTTCACTCTGCAAATACTTTACAAAGCACAGGAACCAAATATATTGCAGGTGAAATTCTCCATCGTGCAGGGGTCTTACACAGGTCTCTGTACTACATAAGTCCTACTTAAATACTATTTTAAAGTTGCAACAAATCTACAGCACAGGCAAGAAATTTCCCTTGGAAGAATTCCTTGAGCCCTTTGAAAAGGATGTACTTCGATAGCATCTATCACAGTCTCTTAAGCAATACATAAATCTTGTGCTGGCCTCTGCACAGAGGTGGGTACACCTTGCGAAGTATCTCTCCAGTTTTGTAGAAATGTCTCAAAATCCTACAGTGCCTCAGCCCTTGCATGATACAGACTGGGTAGACATTGTACACATACAAATTTCAAGACAGCCAGTAAACACCTTAATTACTGAAATGATCAAGAGAATAGGGGCATAAGTATTTTACATTTTAGCTATTTACAACTTCTGGTCCTATGCTGAAATGCTCCTTCCACTGGAATTGTTGAGAGCTGTTACTGACCTTGGTGAGGCCAATATCTCACCCTATCTTTTCAACTGATAGTTACTTGTCATCACCAGCCTGTCTTCAGCCCAATCTCTACCTCAGACTCCATTAGTGAGATTTCTCAGTGTCACACTTTTCTCAAAAACTTCTCCCATTCTGAGGAAAAAGCTCAAACCAATGAGAATCACCTACCCAGCATACTCACCTGGCTTATAACTGTGGTACAGGTTTCTGGGGCAGAAATCAGGTGCCAAGTACAAAAAATGCTATTCAAAAAATGCTATTTCATCAACAAAGTTCCTCTACAATAGCATTCAGCTGTCCCCCACCCCACTGCCTGAGTTCCTGGCACCTGGGCCATGTGCAACCACCACCTCAGGGGAATGAGCTGCCCAGATCTGCAGATGATGCCAAAGATGAAGAATATCAAAGTAGGATTCTCCAATAAGGTGATCCTGATCTGGGAATGGACCCAGTCCCTTGGTCATTCTTAAACAGTACCTATAGTGAAACCAATTAGAACTGGAATACAGGATCCTCTGTCACCACCAACAAAACTGAGTACTTCACCAGTTACTTCCTAGGCCATGATTATCAAGTAACTCCAACAGGAGAAAATGAGGGAGCTCTGTACCAAACTGTCAATAGCTTTGCAGTGGGTTTGCCCAAACCTGGAGATGGTTCATGTCTTTGATCTAAATCAGAAAAGCAGGGAATTAGTATTGGCTCTCACATTTTCTAGGGAAAGCTCTAATCAGTCTACTGCTAGCTCTAATGGGGTACATGAGTACTCTTGCACTTCACTTACACTCTCCCTTTACCCTTCCTTCTTGGAGAAAATCAGACTTAAAGACTTTCTTTCAGGGCAGAGAAAGCTACTTACTTTCCTGAGAGTAATCACTTCTTTCCTCTGAGATGCTTATATAGCACACAGGTCCTGTGGGTTTTTTGAACCTCCTTTTTGTTGCCCATTGTGTAGTTTGGCTACCCCTAACTCACTCACTTCGCCACAAAGGCTGCCTCATGCTTTTTTTTCCTGAACCTTTCCTATCTCAAGCCCAGCTGTCCTGATCAACTAGTTAGCAATGATCTCTTCACCTGTCCTTCTGTAGCTCTTCTCTCCTTCCAGTATCACATTCATTCCCTGGTTCATGGTTCCTGGAGCCATCTTCAACTGACATCTGCCTTCACTTCCCAGATTCCCAATCCTATGACTCCTGGATTTGCTCTCCCTCCATGGGGGATGTGACCTGCTCCCGGCACAACAGCTTAACACAGCATCATGTCGCACTCCACCAGAAATTTATCCCTCCATAACAAGGGTTTCTCTTGCCTAACTCTACCCTTACAATAGAGACTAGAGCGCGATCCATCTGACATATTTCAGACTTGTGATTCAGAATGAGGTGATCAGCTCCCTAAAGTATCTCTTTCTCACCATTGACTATGATGAGAAACTAGCTCAGTTATATGTCACTTCAGCCTAGATGTCTACATTTTCTTGGACAAAATTAGTGCACTGGTTCTCAGATTACATACGATGACAAATGGATTTATGCTGAACCAGTGGTTGAACACTGAATGAATTCTTAAGTCCACGGATTACTTCTAAGCAGCCTGTGACAGGTCTAAAAGAAAAGCAGGTTCTTAAATGTTATATAGCAATATACTTCAGTAACATCTATAAGAAAAAGCACAGGCAGAAAAGGCTAAAAACTACTGCACTGAATCTTCTTTTACAGCGATAATGGCGTTGTATTGTCTACTCTTAACAAAAAAACATAAACCAGAATGTAAGAATAGGCCCTGACCATGAACATACTATAGCCACCCTGCACTACATATTATATCTGATAACCAGCGTCCTAATTTTGCACTGTGTTTAATTTCCATGGAATTTTGCTATATTACACGGAGCTTTGAAGTGCCTGCTCTTGCTGGCTTAGTAGCCACTTCTTGTCCTTCACATTTTATCATTAAGAAATGACTTTTAAAGTAATTTTTAATGTCACTGTGGGTACGTATATTTATGTATATAAATACATAGAGAAAAGGGATAGCTGTAGTGGTCTGCTTAGCTTAGCTGATTGTGACATGGGAAGTGTATCTTGAAGCAGTAACTTCAATGACCACCCACAATGTCAGTTCTTGAAAGTGAAACTAACCCCAAAGATGAGCACCAACATGAATTCATCTTAATTACATTCACAGGAAAAAAAAAAAAAGGTGTGGTACCTGAGCTCTGTGGGAGTTTTCTGCTCGAGAGCAGATTTTATTTGAAGCACATCACATGCTTGAAACGGTGCAATTTTGGTTTTAAATAACTGAGATTTCCAGTGGCTGCAGACCTTTGGGCTTGATCGGGCTGTTACTGACACTATTTTTGAGGTTTGGCCACCAATTCCAACGACTTTTAGAAAGTGCCAAAAAAAGAACCCAAACTTTGACAGCAGCCTTAAAAAATGCCCGTAGTCTACTACCAGTCTCAAAGATGTGGCACGCGTTATGAATCAACCCCATAAATCTATCCCCCAGAAGGATTTATTCTGACTTGAGCGGAAGCTCTCGGTGAAGAAGTTCCTCAGAATCCAATTCTCTTGACCCAAAATGTGGTGTTCCTCAGCTGCCTTGCAGCCAAAAAGAGTTACTCCGGGGACAAGCCTTTCTGTACGTTCCTGCTCCTCCCGGATAAACTTCCATAGAAACAGAAGAGGCGGGAGGGCGGAGGGACTTGCTCTTTCGAGCTTCATCCCAACCTTTCCCGTTCCCTCTCG
>NW_010230272.1:17242-22916 GCF_000690775.1 Eurypyga helias | reverse complement strand
CCGGAGTTAAACCACGACATAAGGTCAAAGTGATCCCTTTAGTTTCATATGCTATGAGTACTTAGTAGCTCCTGCCCACTGCCTGGTTGCCTTAGGACGCAGAGGTTTATCTGTCTCACTGCAGTTACGGTCTGTTCTACTAGTAAGCGCTCGCGTGTGCTTGTGATAAAGCTCTTTGTAAGTAAGCAAGAAGCATGTTACGCTTTTGATTCACAGGATATTAAATCTTGTGTGGAGTCAAAGAAACAAATTTGCTGTGTGGCACAGGATGACCTGCCCAACTGTAGCTAGTGACCTTTATCCAAATGAAAAACCTTCTTGCAAACATCTACCTTAAATGAGAGAGACTTCTTGAAATGGTATGCTGAATACTTAAGTCCTGGGGACTGTAATGCATTTTGATTGAATGAGAACAGTTCCTGGGAAGTTTGGGGAACATTTGATTACCATGTGATAATCCACAGTAGAAAGTGAAAGGAGTTACCTGACTTGGGTCACTTTTGGATTTCATTCCCAGTTAGGAGAGCGTGGATGCGACAGGTTTGAAAATTGCTGCCCTGGTCTCTGAGGACTTACCTGGTTACTTCTAAATGTAACAGGTATATAAATGTTACGCAACAATTGGATTCCTGAGAGCAAATAAAAAACTTGAACAGGATATAAATAATTTCTATTAAGGCTGGATCCAAAGCTTGGTTTTCTAATTGAGCTTGTGTTATACTAAAGACACTGGGATATGCCTGTGTGCTTCTATTACAAAGAAGGCTTATCTGTAAAACTGTTAATTGCCTAGTACAGAAAGGTTATAATTCTACATATTTCACAATATTATCTATTGAAAAATGGGGTAAATACCTGATTTAGCAAAGGAAATAAAACTTCAAAACTTCATCATGTTTCTTTACTACTTATTAAGCAATGATAGAAATCTACCAGTTCATCTTACTGGTAGTTCATCTTACTTTACTTCATATGGAAGTAAATCAACTTGAAGGTCTGGATGACTTAAATTATCCAGATGTGCATTTAGGGATTTAATATCTTATCTGTAGTTTTCTAGACTGTAGTTACATACGAACTTTTTTGCTAGGCTAAACAGCTCCTGCCTTTTTTTCCTTTCATCCCTACCTTTCATGGGTCTGTATGGACTAGAGTACAGGTCCTTGGAGAAGTGGGTAGTGCAGCTGCTGCTCAGGCTGTTGTAAGCAGCACTGTTGGTGAACGTCTAACTGTGGTCTCATTCTCTTTGGATCACTGTTGTACAAAGTAATCATGAAATGGGTAATCTAATTCTCATCCCTTCCACTTTTATTTTTGTTAAGTGATCACTGCCAACATAGCAAGATGCTTTTGGAATGCTTCACACACTTGTTTAGTGTGCCTTTTCCCTTAGGCTTCTTAAGCAAGATGAATTGTTGAATATATTTGCATGCTGTTGTGCTTCAAATTACATATTCACAGATTATTTTTCTTTTTTTTTTTTTTGTCTGCACACAACTAGTTGGGCGTAGATACTCATTTTTAATAAGAAAGTGGCAAGATTCCAAGCCATTGTTTTCTGCTTTTCTGTTTAAAAAAAAAAAAAGTGTCATTCTCCCCAAGGAATTACAAACTAAGATGAGGCAGATTGAGGGCAAGCATGTGGTTGCAAACAACTTCTGAATAATTTCATTTCAGATGCTCAGTGATGACTTTGAAAACTTCGCAGGTAAAACACAAACTTTTCAAGTAAAACGGAATCCATCAGATCAACAATTCCCTGTGTGTGCATGTTCATTTTGGTTTGTATCTTTTCCTTTGTTATGGTATCTATTGCAAGGAAAGTTTAAAATTTTCTGCATGAATGGAATATCAGAATAACTTTGACAAAGTTCAATACATTTTAGTACTTAAACTTTTGTTTATATTCTTAATTAAAGCTCAGCTCTTGTGCAATGATCTCTCTTGGCTTTGTGAGAGGGTGGTGGTGTTTGGAAACAAGATATAAGGACATGGATGAGCCCTAGAAGAGTAACAAGTCTCTTGTTTTCCCACCGAAGATCTTCCTCACTGCCCTATAGCCCAGTGGCTTAAAGGTCCACAGTTTAAAATCCTTTCCTAACTGATTTGATGTGAGGATTTGGACTTTGCTCTTTTGAATGAGCCATTGATAAAAGTACTAAGTGCATCTGCTGGAGCTGTTCCACCTTGGCTAATGCAGTTAAAACTGGCAACTACAGAGGGAGATGCTGGCTCAGAAGACATGCAATGTTGGTCTTGCCCATCACAGCTCTGGGTACAGACCTAGGTACAGAAGCATAGGTACAGCCCTACCCTATGCTTCTTAGACAAAAATATTGCATCTCTTCTGTGGAAGAACTGGCTTGAATAAAGTTGGCCTTGCAGTCTTCTTCCAGAATTGGTCAGCTGGCTCCTGATGCTGTGACAGGAACAGCCATGTGGCTGTTCGACAGCTCTGTCCTAGTGGTTGGGGTGGCAGACATACAGATTATGTGAAACCATGACACCTCTCTGTCCTAGAGATAACGTGGTTCCCTGGATCTCATTTTATGCTACAGACTTGAGCAGAGTGTAACCTGTGCCTAAATTGGCAAATCTTTGGCTAAAGTCTTCCCACAAAGCCAAGTGGATCCCGCAGCCATTTGTACCATCCCAGCTGTTGCTCTGACTATAGGTGTCCCACAGCTCCTTCAGGCCAGTGTGTCAGATGGTGAGATGTTCTGCTGCTTAGTGTTGTCTTTCCAGTCCTAAAGCAGGTCATTTTTTTTTCCCCACTTAGCACATTGTGCTTCTCTTCCTGATGTGGTAGTGGAGTTAAAGCATTATTCATAACTCATCTCATTGCTTCAAAGAACCAGATATGATCACAGCAGAATCAAAAAGTGAATGCTAAAACAGAGGAAAAAAGGTGAAATATATTACACTGATGACATTATGGTAACATAATGAAGAAACTGAAAGGCGCAAAATGAGGTCTTATATTTTCCTTAAGTTTAGTAAACCCATTCTTTTGAGCTTTATGGATGTGATGAACATCGATAGGATTGATTAAAAAAGGCTGTAGAATGTTAAAATTATACCACGTTGCTTGCAGCTTCAGTATTATTCATGCTTACAATGGGCCATTACCTATACACTGTTCTTTGCAGGGGAAAAATAATAAATTAATTGCTTTCTTCTGTCTGTTTTTACCTTGCCTAAAGCTTGTCAACAACTTCTTTCTAAAGATTACTTCAATTGCCATTTGCATAGGAAAATCTGCTTCTACAGCTTGGCAGAAATGTTGCCCATAAGCCTTGTTTCTTCTGAACAATTGGCTCTGCTCGCTTATAGCGTGCAACCTGCTGCTGTTTGATAGGAGCCATGGGAAAGTGCGTATAGCAAATGGCAAGATGTACAAGGGACAGACCTCTCGGAGGTGTCAGTAGCTTGGGAGGGACAAGGGCAGTGGAACTAACTGTGTTTCAGCTGAAGTTGCTGGTAACAACAAGGCTTGTATTATAATCGAAATGAAATCAAAGCCTGTGGCTGCTGTAGGTCATGTTTGTATTTTGGAGGATGTATGATTATTTAAGCCTTAAATTGCTAGTTATGAGCTGCAAAGAGCTTCTGCAGAAAATTATTTCCCTTGACTTGACTGAATAGCAGAGTAAGAAAATCTGATTTACCTCTAGCACATTTGTTCATCCCAAAGATAAGGAGAAAGACTAGAAATGTTGCAGGGTTGATTTGAAGGGAAGTGAAGCTGAGGAGGAATGGTCAGGCTGTATCGGTGCTTATTTAAATTGATGATAGAGTTGTACTTCTGGGAGGTGAATGGTCACATGGGGGAAATGTAAGGGGATTAAAGAGGGTTTTTAATCTTTCATCAGTTTCTCTGTGGAGTTGACAATATTTGGGTTATTAAACTGTTTACCTACGTTTTGTGTGCCTGCTGTTACATCTGGATGTTGTCACCTTCATTTTTTCCCACTGTATAATTTACTGCATTAGCAAGTTGCTGAGACTTTACCTGTCTGCAAACACATCCACCCTTGGAATGAAGACAGAGGTTTGTGTACTCGGTGTGCAGGTGCTTTAGGGATCCATTGAAGGAGACGAATAATTTTGATTCATATAATATGTGTGTTTTCTGAATTATTTGTTCTGAATTGTTCTTGGAAAAGTAGGAGGAATCCTTTCTCCTTTTGAATGAAAGAATACTTGGGCAATTGCAGTTCTGTAGGGAAGCCAGCCAAGCTGTTTCTTTGAAATCTGCTCGCTCCTACTACTCTGAGTCTCTGACTGGTATAGATAGCTTATAAACTAAAAGAGGAACATATGTGGTATTTTCATCATGTATACGCTTTATGATTTCCTAAGGCTAACTTGAGTAAAATCCTTTTGGATAGGAGGCTGTGCTGTGCTCCTTTCACTGCTTTTTGTGTTGTTCAGAGGAAAGCCAGCCAGACCCCAGCTGGGAGGAGCAGAAGCAGCAGCAGCCAGGCAGAGCCTCCTGCAGCTCGGACAGGACCTCATCCTGTTCCTGGCTTGTTGCTTGAGTATTTCCTTAGGATTTTTTGCTTCATACCACCACCTCTTTCTCCAGTTCTGTTTTACTTAGCCTTTTTTGTTGGTTTTTCCCCTTTCCCACCACCATTCCTTTACTTGATCTTTAACTTCTCCCTGTACCTGAGGGGAAAAAAGCTGATGTTTGTCAGAGTCAATTCATGTAATTTTATTTTTTCTCTTTACAGAATGTCTTCAGGGCAGGAATGAAGCTTCATTAACAATATTATCTATTTCTACCATTGTCTTAATTCTGAATGAATGAAGCAGTCAGTTTCACTTGAAAAATCAATAGAAAAGTTAACACTTAGTGCTCTGAAAACTCAAACATTAATTTAAAAATCTGCTCTTTTCAAAGGACTCTGCTGCTTTTAGTTAAAAAGATATCCCTTTCAGATTATCAGTCTGAGAGAGGTGGGCACTGTTTCTCCATTCCTTTTTCTCTATTGAAAACGGAAGCATTCCGTTAGGAGGGACATACCACAGGAAACTGACTTCTCTGGGTTTTAATGGCTTTCAAAAAATTATATGTAGAAGCAGATTCTAAATCCCCCATGCCACCCTTAGTTGCTTTCATGTGCTCCTGATGCTTTATGGGAAAGAGCGGCAAAAATTGCCAGTGAAATTAAACTTTTAGAAGTAGGCATAAAGAAATGAGATTTCTCCTTAGCTCCCAAACCAGATTCGTGAACATCCATGGCATCTGTGTGACTGAAAGAGCATCTGGAAGGGTAGCAGCCAAGAGCCATGCAAGACTAACTAATGTCTTTACTGATGCTGGGCACAGTAAGAAGTGTCTTAAATAGATGTGAATAGTTACTGTGCTGTAAATTCCTTGAATGTTCCCAGAGGAACACTAATGCTGAGATACTGTACCAGCCTCTGCCCCAGGCTAAGGAAAGAGAGGGAAAGGAGCACAGGGCACAGACCAGTTTATGCAAAACCTGAAAACCAACCCAAAATAACCATTTGGATTCACAGTGAGTGTCCTGGGCAAAGGCAAGCCCAAGCCACCCAAATTCTTTTTTATCTCGGTAGGACGAGGTACTTGCTAGGTAGTTTTTCAGATATTTCCTGGAGGCTCTGGATTTTATTCCCAGCAGGACTGCTCATGTGACACGGCTCT
>NW_010230272.1:0-17211 GCF_000690775.1 Eurypyga helias | reverse complement strand
CCGTGTCAGCAGCATGTAACAGCCCTAGAATGCTTGAAGTGTGGACTCAGAGTTGCTGGCACTCTCTGGTGTTGATTCACATTGAAAGAGAATCAATTTTTCTCTTTGGCATTAACTTTAGATTATATAAACAGGGAAATATAAGCTCTTTTCTATTAAAAACTTGCATGTATTTTTCATGCTGAGGCAGACCTGTTTTCAGCACTTGTTTACCAAACTCAAAGGATTTTTTTGGTCTGTTTCTATGTAACTGTTTGTGTTGTTCTACATTACTTTTTCGTATAGAGAATCTTGCTGAAAACACTTCAATTATTGATTTCAACAGACCTTGCAAAGCAAGAAACAAAAACTTCTTTGGAGTAAACTGTAAATTTTTAAAAAATTAAATATACTCTTAAATTGGTTTTGACAAAACAAAAGCAAAACCTACCACAGTGTCTGAAAGTTGAAGCTGAATCTGCTCTTATTGTTAAGCTTAAAAAAAATACTCTAATCACTTGTAGAACTTGTAAGAAAATGTGTTTTTTCAACAAGATCCAGTTCTAAGTCATCTGTGATTCTACATAGGCAGTGCCAGGCTGATTTTATTCCTTTTATTTTAGATGGGAGAAGTCAATGATATATGTAGTTCTTAAACAACACTATATGGTAGCATTGTACGGATGATACTAACTATGGTAAAATGATTCTGGTAGAGATCATGAAGGCATGTAAAAGGGGGTAATCCTGGGGAAACAGAAGTCTCTGTGAATGCTTGTTTAGATTTATTGCATTTAGAAAACACATTAGAGCCCTCAAAATCGCCATACCTATAAAACCAAATGAGCAAACAAACTGTAATACTAAGGTACTTAAGGATGCTGAGAGCTACCTTCCACCCGCTTGAAACAGAAGAAATATAAGCAAAGAATTATATATTCTTTCATGCCATGGTGGTGCTGACACTTGTCTGTTTCCATCTCAGAAAAGGCTTTTATTTATTCTCGGGCACTCTATCAATATTCATCCAAGCTTCTGCAGCTTACCTTCAGACAGGAACCCTGTTGCAGCAGCTTTGGGTGGGTTTTCTTAATACTTTAGGGAAGTTACTTTGCCTTTACGTTGATGGGTACGTGGCGAGGCGGTTGTTCAGCAGCTGATCTGTGCAAAAACTCGAAAGTTCAATTATTTTACCTCCCTTTTAAGAGAGATGATCGAAGCAGTTGAAGGGGAACATGGGGAGCAGGTAGTGCACCAGACTGAGGAGGAAATGAATGAGTACAGACAGGAGCACAAGAAAATTTCCTTTTCTTATTTGTCTGTTCAGAAGGTAGAGCAGAATGGAGTTGGAAAGTAGCTCCTTTGTAACCTCTGTGTGATGGGCAGCTCATGCTGGTCCCTCTGATGCGGCCTTGTAACCAGAGGGCCTGACCTGGGCTCTCTAATGTCCACATATACCTGAAACCTTCTGTACTGGGATCAAAAAGGAAAGGAGAATCCTGGCTTTTGAGTCTAGTTTGTAAACAATGCTGGTATCGTGAGGGATATAATCACCTACTCTGAGCCCTGTTTTCGGTTATCTGAACGTGTGCTGCTGTTCGTTGGTCCTGTTCTGCAGAGGTGTAAGCCTAGGCTGATTGACACATTCATGTCAGAGTAAAATCTGTCCTACTGAAACGCCATAACTTTTGTCATTTCCATCTGGTCGTGGGTTTTAAGGATTGAGGGGACCACTGTGATCATCTGCTCTGACCTCCTGCATATGCAGGCCGTAGATTTTGCGTAGTAATTCTTGGAACCAGCCTATAATTTCCAGTGCAGCTACAGCATAAAATGTACGGCAAATTTCATAGCTTCTGCAGGATTTTAACTACAGTATCTTACAGATGAAGGATAAACCTTTACCTCACAAGGCAGTTGTGTACTAACTGTACAAAACTTTCCAAAACCAAGCTTTGTGTGCCATGCTACACAATTATTGCAAAAACATAAAATATTAAATATCCTGACCATTTCTTTTAGAAATGCCTATTATTGTTTTGGTAACCCTAACCAAACAAACGTTTTGTTGTTGTCAAATAGCACTTCCATCCATGTAGTTGATTGTTTTAGTTCTGGTGACATCTAAGCTTTGTTTATTTCTCTGTGTGATGGGCTGAGGGCTTCATAATTACTCCAGAAGCTGTGTTTGGGAAATGTAGACTCTTGGCATTTCTGGTCTTCAGCAGACTTTCTTTCACAATAGTGTGTTTTGGTCTTCCTCCTCCTGTTTTGTCAGGTTACAATCTGATTCTATGCATCTGATGTGGTTTCATATCAGGTCTGTAAGTGGCAGCTATTTAATTTAGAAGACTGACTTCATCAGATTGCTTTGGAATTTTACAGATCAGCCAATTGCTTGGTTTTTGTAATTACAGAACCAATTACTATATTTTTTCTAATAAAGGTGTTATATAGACTACTCCTTCCTGTAATGGCTTTAAAATTTAAATTGCAAGTAGTTTATTTTTACGTTGTTATGAAAAGTATTGCCTTCTTTCCCTTACGTTAAACTGCATTCTAATACTCAAACCTTAACTTTCTCTTATCAAATACTGGCGTGTTTCATATGTTTCATCCATTGTCCTCCCAAATACATGAGTCCTCTATAGCTTTAGTGTTCTCTTTACTATAAAATATGGTTAACCATTTGAATGGTAGCTTTAAAGCATTCTGTTTAAACTAATTCCTTTGCATAATTTGCAATCCATGAGTATTTCACTGTGAGGCAAATGGACAAGTAGATCTTTAAAGGGGGAATATGAAGATGGGCTGGGGCTAGAATGAGCACTAAAAAGTTTTGCCATCTAATGACCATCTGAGCTTTTAGAAAAATACTTTTTATCAGAGCAGGTACAGAAGGTTCAAACTTTTGAATGGTTTGTGAGCTGAATCTAAAAATGTATGCACTAGGTTAATCAAGATATTACATTGAGATATTGACCTTTTACATTTCCTAAAAAGATTAAAAACATTCTGTAATTCTGAAATCTAAATGAAGAAATCTGTTCTAAAACATCAAAACACAACTTTTCAGCAACTTAAAGCTGTTTTTTTTTCCCCGCCAGAACATAAAATTCATCAGAACAACAATAAAAGACAGAAAATAAATCACAGAACTATTGCTGCAGAATGATTAGCAAATCAATATTTATTAAGAATTATTTAAAAATTAATGAGCAGCTCTGTCTGAGATGCTTCAGAAGATGACTCACACAAGACACGAGCATTAACTAAGAACTCACCATTTAGCCTCTCCTTTGACAATACAGAAAAACTGCCTGTGTATCTTGGATATTTTTGTACTGTTTTGATATTGTCTGCTACAATGCATGTGTAAATCTTTCTCTAACCAAATAATTTATGTAGTCAGTCACTTAAATACTATAAAATACCAGCTGATACTTTTACAGAATCAGGTAATATTGCATGGGGAATTGCTTCAGCCAGAAAGAATTTCTCTGGAAGAGGAATTCTGATGCTTTTTTTTCTGCAACACTATATGGCGCTCAATTTAGCATAGGAATCAGCTCATCAAATCACTTGGTAAGGCAGGTGCTTATGTGCTGCTGAATAGAAGCTCTTGTCATTCTTTTCTTCCTTCATCCTCTTGTAGAGAAGCAGGAAGGAATTTTTTTGTTTCCCAGGAGCGTTGCAGCTGATGCCAATGCAACAAACCTTGTTATTAGGGCAAATGCTCGTCATGTTCTCTCTCTGTCTGTCTCGCATGCATACAGCAATTGCAACAATCTGACACAAAATATTTCGAACATCTAGTGTCTCGTATGCAATTATTTACTTTTGCACTTCATGACTACCATGCATCTCAATAATACTTCAATATTTTACTGATTCAGAGGTAATGTGTGTCTGAAAAGCTGAAAGCTATAAATTTTATGTTAATTGACAGTATAACATCTGAATTTAGAAATACCTGGCATGAATAAAATGTAAAACAGGCTGATTATGTGTGATTAAATAGTTGACTTTTATATTGTATATTAGTCATGCCATCATCCAATTAAAAGGAGAATGGAAACAATAGTGATTTTTAATTTTTAAACCAGTGTGGGCTGCATTAAGGGGATTATGGAGCTTTATGAAGTAGTTTGCATAATGTAATGATCAAGAATAGAGCCTGAGTCAAAGCTGAGCTGCACATTGTAAATTAGGCAACTTTTCATTTCTCCTTGAGATAACTTGGCACTATAAATTTTGAACATGAAATTTAATGGAAGTGTCTCCAAGTTGTGAAGAGGTTTGCAGAACAAGGTTGTAAGTCATGCTCTTTTCAGGCCAGACTTGGGCTTTGGCATGTGAGTATTGAGGTCAGGATGGATTGTGTGGGTTATGTGCTTTACTAGGCTGGACTTTACTCTTTCTTCAAGCAAAGCTGATTTAAATAATTGTGGATAGTCTGTGCCAATAGATGCCACTATGTTTTATCCACTGAAGCCTGCCTTGTGCATTCTGTTGCTTATTACTATTAGTGAGCCTTGTTCTCCTAATTAACCTAATGATCCTCTTCATTTCAACTGATTAACTGCAACATGGGTAAAAATATAATATGGCTTCTGATACCATTGATAAAGGTCGAAGGAGTTGTAGGTGGCTGTTGGCCTACATGATTAAATAGCATAGGGCACAATACAGTGAAATCTTAAGCACTGTGGGAAAAGTGTTCCTTTTCCCCCATCCCATTCAAAACTGGCATTGACTAATCCACTATTAAACTTAGTTCTGGTTTTCCCAAAGAACAGGCTATTTCAGATATTAGGTTATTGCAGTGGAGCTGACATTTTTATAGTAAAGCTTTTTTGGTCTTGCTTGTATGAAAGTCTCAACCATCGCATTAATCTTGTCAAAGACAAAATGTTTTATGTGTTGCATAAAATAGCTACGCATCTGTTGTTTTTAATAATGTTTGTACATTCAACACTCCTTTTAAAAAAATCCCTTTATAATCCAACATTTTATGCATCCTTATTGTTCTGTAATTCTTGAAAATTTATTTGAATTGACTGGCAGTTTTATTCTGAAACTTCTGGTTGTCATGTTGTATCACAGGGGTCATGAGTGAAACTGACTGCCAAAAAGTAGGTTTATACTGGTATGTTCATTGCCAAGATGAAAAGATCCCAGCGTTCATTTGTATCACAAAAGAGAGAAACAAGCCTCTTCATTTTTATCAGGAAATCCCTTAATGTAACAATAGGTTCATAGCTGAGCTGCTCTAAATTCACCACGCGGAGTTTCAGTGGTTTAAGATGGTTACACTGGGGATACCTGGCTGTAGGAACATCTGAATTCATACTCTTGGACGGTGATGATTTAAATGGTTTCCTGAAGTTGTTAAGGGAGATGTTTGCAAAGCAGTCTTAATGATATGTAAAAGTAATTGAAATGTAGAGCTCTTTTTCTTGATTTTCCTTTTGCATTTGACAGCTTCTTTCCTCCTTTGTTATTTTATGTGAATATAAGGAAAACAAAAAAAGAGAATGAGGTGCCAGCATCAAAATGCTAGTACCATAAGGAATGTACAACCTGCCCGAGCTTATCTATACAAACAGATACAAAATTAGACTAATGCTGTTTTCCCAGGAAGGTCTGTTGGATGGCAGGGTGCATTTTACAGAACCCTGGCTTGCAGTGCAGCGATACCACCTTCCTTAACTTCCCTGGGCTTGTCAGTAGTTGATTGCTGTTAATTTGGAGATGGCAGAGGACATGGACAATGAGGATCAGTGTCTTGTGTGGTTTCTTCACAGCTCAGATTGAAAACTTTTCAGTAGTCACAGCATTTTAAAGCATGTAAGCGAACTATTCAATGTTATGGGGAAGAAATTGAACGTGACTGAGTGTGGCTTATTATGGCTGTAGAAAGCTGGTGAGGAATGAGTCGCAGAATAAAAATAAAGCGTTGCCTGAACATGGTAAGAGCCGTGTTAGAGGAAGAAATTTGCAGAACAAACTATGCACAAATTTGGTGCACGGGGAAGCCAGGCTGCAGCAGCTCTGGCAAAGCACAAAGTTGCTGCAGTGAGTTGGCAACATGAGCTGGTGTGGAAAAATCAGGGGAAATCAAGCAGGTAAGGCTAGAACGAGGATGTAAATGGATGCAGCCTTGAGGAGAAGGGCAGCCTCTTTGTCATGCTCTTGCAGCAACATTTATAAGTTTGTCTCAGACTAGTGGTATAGTGGTTGATTCACTGCTCCATAAACCCCAAGTTTTTTTGGAGAGTGCAGCTGGCAGTGCGAGAAAGTACTTAAAATTTGCTTTGTCCTGTGGGCTGTGCTCTGGGTCACTCTGGGGATGGAGGGAAGGGAAGCTCTGGGAAAGGCCAGGGGGAAGGCAGGCTGGAGGGGCAGTGGTGTCAGGCAGGGATTCTTCTGGGAGGAGAGACTCTGATCTCTGAGAGGGATTTAGGGTCAGCTTGGGTCACAAAGCCAACCTAGAGCAACACCTGGACCTGCAAAGCAAGACAGGAAGGACTTGTCATCCTTCTTGGTGCTGTTGGAGGGTGTTGGTTCTGAGGCTTTTATTTACTTTATCTCCCTCAGCAGACCTGAGACTTCTTTATATTTAAGGGCTTATCTTCTACTTTATTATTTTTGTATTTTGTAATAAAATGTGGCTTTAGAGACTGGGAGCTTTTTCCTGTCTTTTGGTCTGTCTATTTAAAGTAAAGAAGAATGAGAGGAACACATCCACTTTCAATCTTTAGCTGAGTTAGACCATCAGTCAGCCCTGGAAATGAACCTTTTTGGTGCTGCAGTGGAAGAGAACCAGATATGTGAATTGATATTCCAAAATTCATTATTTTTGAAAATACATTTAAGAGGCTGCTTTAGAGCAGGAACGATTTTGGTTCCCAAAGTGGCATTGCCTGGGAGTTTCTTTTCCCAGACAGTGGACACATTTGCTGCCTTTTGAGTGATGGACATCTTAGTTTGTTTCATTACTGTTGTGATTTGTACTCCTCTGTCTCTTTACCACACATGGGCTGTAGTTTTACACTTTCCTTTTAATCTGGTTCCAGTCTGGCATCACTTTGATTGAAGAATCAGGGGCTTTTACACAATTTTGAGTAGCTGTTTACCTGATTTGCCCCACACTTGGAAAAAATCGGAATTCACCCAGGGCACCAACATTTTCTTCAAATCAGTGATTTCAAAGTCACTCCAGGTTCTGGTGACTTCAAAGCAAATGAAACCTGGCTACTCATACTCACACATCATCCGGAAAACTGTTTTATAGGATTTTCCACACTATTCTGTTTCCATAGCTGATAGAGCAGTGGTTACCTGCAACACTCCTCTTCATACCATATAACCCCCCAGCAGGGCAGCAGGTGGTATGTGAGCTGTAGGGGAATCGAGAGGGGTAGGATCTTAGAAGCAATCATGTTGGAAGAACAGCAAATGGCTGACTTTGCACAATGAAACATTTGGGTAATCCATTGCCATCTGTCTTTATTTTGCAAACCCACTCAATTGGCCAACATATTCAAAATATCACTGCAACTTCTTTCTCAAAGTGAATCTTAAAGGAAAACAAAAAAAATTAAGCCTGATAAAATTACCTCTATATTTTTTTCTGTTCCAATTGTTCAAGATTTCTTTACATTCAGGTTACTATAAGGCTTTGAAAAATAGCCTTTTTTTGGTCAAAAAATGTACTTCTGTGGGAAGAGTAGATGTATGATACCTTTCATGAATGCTGTGATTTTATTAGGTACTCAAATGAACTATGATAATGAACTGGTTTAGGCAAGTAGGCTGAAAAGCAATGACTCAAGACTGTGCAATATTTGTCTGGGTGGTCTAGCAGTTAGAAGCAGCAGTACTAGTGCTTGTGCTCAGCTTCTTCTTCCCTCCTTTGCCTAAAAGATGCAGTCAATTCTTATGCCTCCATTTCCGTATTCCAAATAGCTATGCCCCCCGTTTGTGTGTTTGTTGTGGGCAAATACAGAATGGATGTCAGTAGCAAGTCAAATGACACACAATAAAGCTGTCTGCCAATAATTTTTGGCTCATCTCACAACCTTTTGGTTTAGAGGGTATTTCAGAAGAATTAACAAGGGCAAGGATGATAAAGGAATGTGCTATTAGAGAACTTGTCATGCTTAAAGTTTCTTGAAAGATGGCCAATTTAAAAAGGTCTTTTATTCCAAAGTAAACGTCTTCCACTTGTTCCTGTTTTTAGCACTGTTCTTGCTTTTGGCTTGACTGGCTGCTTTGCATCTCGGTGCACCAATGCATTTAACAAAAGCATTAACTAACTTTTGAATGAGAAAGAATTCACTGAAACAAGTGAAAGACACTTGTGGCAGTATAAATATCTCTGCTGATTAATGTCCTAGAATACTCCAGGTTCTGTATTGTATGTTGTCTTTACTGAGCACTGTGTCTCTTTCTACTCCAACATTCTAATAAGCCAGGCTCTAATCCTTATGCTTCTGATTCTTTTTTTTTTTTTTTTACCTCATTTGACATTTTTGAGAGGAAGTACTCTAAGGAAAGCTGGACTAGGATATAAAGGAGAAACTGGTTTGGGGTGATTCCTGAAAATCTCATCACCTAATCATTGGTTTTCATAGTCTTTTGTTCTACTGTGTCATTTATGTATCTTATTAGAAAACCATTGTTTTCTTCACAGGAGTGCTGGCAGCTATTTTTAAAAGTCTGTGATTATTCTCTTGTTCCTTCCAGCCACCTCCTATTAGTTCAATTACACTTAATATATGCTCAGATTTAACACATCAGAATGTAAATTAAGTTACTTCTATCAATAGTGAATTTAATTTTCTTCATGGTCTACAGCTGTGGGCATTTCCAGCAGCCTTCCTCAGGCCAAGACCCTCTCCAGTGTCAATATTGGGCCCATTTTAATCTCCATGTTGACTTGTTTTCTAATGCTCCAAGTGAATTTGTCACAGCCACGTTGGTAATGAAACTGTACATTTCTAAGAAGAAGGGGAAGATAGCCACTCTAAAAAAAAAAAAAAAATGGCTGTTCCATGCCTAATGATACAGTGTTAACACCTAATGCCCTAAAACCTTCTAGGGATAAGGTGAAATGCTAAAAGAATCTCCTGAAAAACAAAGTAATCCTCCCATTTCAACTGTGTCTGGGAACCATGTCTGTATCTCTAGAATTTACAAGGTACTGGATATTTAAATCTATCACTTCAGTGGCTTTGAATCCTGCCTTTCTTTAGTCTTAGTGGAGTATCATGAAGAAAGGGGGGGAAACATGAACTGTGGAAGGTGATAAACTTTGGAAAGTTAATCTTTAAAAATTATCACTTCTAGAAGACTGGTGAAGTTAAAAATGTTTCACAGTTAGGTTTGTTACTACAGCTTAGATGGAAAGAAAGCATAAGCGTCTCCACGTAGCAGTTTTCCTATATCCCACTGATGAGCAGCAGCAGCTTGATGAAGAGTGTAGAACTGCAGGCCCTGCTTGCCAGATGTATGTGCTGGTGGCAGCCTCTAGTCCCATGGCTATGGGGCACCGTGCATGCTTTTATAGGCCTGCATCTAGTTAGGAGGAGTAGTACATTTTGTATTTCTGTTCAGTAAATTCTGGGCTTGATTATTGTGGACAGCAACAACAAATTTGTCAGACCTGCATGTGACTGTCTTGGAATGCAGGACACATTCCAGTAGGTAAAAAACAAACCAACCAACCGAAACAGAAACCCACAACAAACAACCTCTCTCCCTGAAAAAAAAAACCCCAGAACAACAGTCAAACAAAACCACCACACCAAAAAAATCCACAAAACCCCAAGTCATAGACCTGGTGCAGAATCTGTGTTCAAATATGCAATGAGAAGCTTATTTTGTACATCTCACTGTTTGACAGCTAGGGAAATTAATGCCCTAGCCTGAGGCCTCTGTGTTAATGACCCCTAGCTATGCAGTGATGAAAGGTTTTGTACATCAGCTTGTTCCCTACTGCTGAAATTCTTTGTGGAGCTACATCCTTTTATGCTGAGTTCTTTAAAACTTAAATTTATAAATGTATCAAGCATGGGCATTCTCCTTTATCATTCCTCCCTCTTTGCATTGAAATGCGATCGTATTAGAGTACATGTTTACTGGGGAGACAGTCTCTTTTTCAGAGTGATGTTTATGGAGTCTTAATTGGTCTGGCTAGTGTGCTGTGAAGATTAGGCTACTCCCCATAGATATGAAATTATAAAGGAGACTTAAAAGAAGGATGATATAATGATTTTTTTCCAGCTGCCTATGATTCAGTAAATGTCTTCCTCATCCCCCTGCTTTGCATCCGTCATGTATCCGTAGGAAAAACCTGCATGCCTCTGACCAATATTTCTGAGAAAGCACTAACTTTACTCAAAAGACCCTAAGCTCATTTGCTTTTCCCGTACAAAGCCCTTGTGTTGACACCAGGGTCTGGCTTCAGAATTGCCGTTCTGCCTTCTCTCTGGCTGCTTCTGTCCTTTCAATTTTATGGCATTATCTTAGCAATCCCAGGCAAGCTCAAATACAGGCCAGAGGAAACTGAATCTAAGCATGAGAAGATTTATAGATCCTAAGGCCAGGAAGGACCATTCACATTGGCTAGTCTGACCTCCTGTAAATTGAGTAATTCATGTTTATTTTGACCTCATGTTACTTTTCTAGTAAGAATGACAGCTCCCTTTGTCCTTTGCATCAGCTGTAGGATAGCTATTAACCTCTTTAACTGCTATTATGTGTAAGTTACTGGACTATTTTGCTATAGGTTAGAGTGTTGTGGAAGGCTGTGTGTAACCCTGGGTTATGCTGGCATCTCTCCTTCTGAGAGAGTGATGTCCTATCTACAGAAAGCGCCCGGTGAGGGGGATTTCAGGGCATTTCTAGTGAACTTGTACTAAATGAACTCATTAGTTTAAATGAATCACGGCCCAAGTACTAGTACAAAACTAGTACTTTTACAGGTGGGAAGTCATCTTCTTTTTAATTTACAATCCTTAACCGTGGTATGAAGATAGATTTAATTCTGAACCAGACTGTGATTGTTCTTAACACCTTTTTAATTGCAATCATTCCTGTTGGAATGGGCAGTGGTGAATTTAAATGTAAAGTGCTCTGCTTATTGCATAGGAGCACAGCTCAGTTGATTTGTAAGAGTATTTGTGGGATGCTTTCTAAAGCACTGTAGGAACATTAATTAATTTCTGATTATCAAAGTTGTGCTTTTGAACACGTTTTCCTTTGTCTGATCAACCTACGAGTATATTCACTTTATTTGTGGGGGAGCATAGCAGCAAGAGAATGGCACTTACGAACCTTAACTGGAACTTCTGATCACCTGCCTTGTTTATTAGTATTCTAACCAAGTGAACAATGTTAGAACTGGGGCTAATAAAGAGCTTTCATATCTTTAATTGATAGTCTGCTTTAGTAGCTTATTTACACTTAGTTTTGCTTGCATGGGAATCGTATGTTACTCTTCAGACTCCTCCATCCTAGAAAATACAATATATTGATTTACTTACTGAAGTTAGGGACTCAAAACCAGGCTTTATTAAGGCCAGTTGTCTTTGCATGTTAACAAAATTAATATGATAGGCAAAACAATCAGCAGTTAATGACTGTAAATACCTCTGCCATTCACACAGGTAGCATTAATAGATGCATTTGGAATAGAGCTTATGTTGCCAAGAATTTCATATTAATTCCAAAGTGACTGTAAAATTAAAGCAAAATGCTACAGGACTAAATTATTTAAGCATATCTGTATTCAAGGTACAATACTGTATTTTCATAGCGGAAACATAAGAGCTGGAATTGATAGCTCTTTGGTTTGATGGTTTTTATAGAATAATGAGTGGAATGAGAGGTGGAGCAGGGGGGAGTTGTATCAAAAATTGCCTGATTATTGCAATATTGTGATACGGGACTGTGAAACAGAATTAGTCAGTGGCTGGACAAAATGGCATCTAACAATGTCCTGAGCACGTACTTAAGAAGGACGTGCTTCTATGTCACCTTTGCCCTGAATTGCTCATTATCTCTATGCCAATTAGCTATGAGGTCTTGATGAATACTGTCAAGCTCCGCCCACCTGTGACAGCAGACAAGAATCCTGTTTTGATATTCCTTGTTTTCCTTTGTATTCCTTAATCTACTGGGAATCAAATAATGCTGTTCTTGAAGTCTGTGTCTTCTCAACAGCTTTAAAATTAATATAACTGTATGATGGATGTGTGAATTTATATATCAGTTGTTTCAGGTTGCTGGCAGACTCAAGTAGTAACCAGTTTATTTTTTGACAAGAATATGCTGATGCCAGATATTCCATGAAACTTATATTAAATCCTAGTTTCTGGAGAACAAGTTACTAGCAATTTATGTCCATTTAAGCTGCTGACTTCTAGTTCTCTTACTGCTTGGTCTGTTTACTCTTGAACAATGGAAGAGCTTGGTGGCAGCATCCTTGAGAAACCTGTAAGGGATGCATTGTGTTTAGGGTGTGTCCAGTGCATTGCTTCCTCCTTCAACTCTCCAGAGTTTTAGTGGTTTAGCCCCAGTAAGCAACCAAGTACCACTCTACCACCAAGTACTGCCAACTCTATCCCAACAAAAAACAGCACAGGAGTTCATGCTGTTGATTAAATTTTAAATAAATAAATGGTTGTCATTTTAATCACAACTGCATTCAGGGATCTTAGAAGAGGTGGTTTTGACATTTTTCGTACCTCAGTGTTTTAATTAAAAGACACTTGAAAACAAATAAAGAATTGGGGGTGACATTTTACATGAGGTTTTACCTGAGCTCTCTAATTCCAGATGAGCAGGATTAGAAGGCAGACTTTATGAAGCTGCTATGTGGGATGTATCCAACATAGCTGTATCCTGGGTTGTATCAGAAATGTGGCCAGCATGTTGAGGGAGGTGATTCTGCCCCTCTACTCTGCTCTGGGGAGACCCACCTGGCGTGCTGCATCCAGCTGTGGAACCCACAACATCAGAAGGATATTGACCACTTGGAGTGAGTCCAGAGGAGGCCACGAAGATGATCAGAGGGCTGGAGCCCCTCTGCTATGATGAAAGACTGAGAGAATTGGGCTTGTTCAGCCTGGAGAAGAGAAGGCTCCGGGGAGACCTTATTGCAGCCTTCAGTACCTGAAGGGGCTACAAGGAAGCTGAGGGGGACTTTTTACAAGGGCCTGTAGTGACAGGACAAGGGGGAATGGGTTTAAATTGAAAGCAGAGAGATTTGGATTGGACATCAGGAAGGAATTCTTCCCAGAGAGGGTAGGGAGGCACTGGGACAGGTTGCCCAGAGAAGCTGTGGATGCCCCATCCCTGGAAGTGTCCAAGGCCAGGCTGGATGAGGCTTGGAGCAACCTGGTCTAGTGGAAGGTGTCCTTGCCCATGGCAGGGGGGGGTGGAACTGGATGATCTTTAAGGTCCCTTCCAACCCAAACCATTCTGTGATTCTGTGTGGATGAAATGTTATACTATTTTATGGCTCTAAGGCACCTCTAAGAATAAGTCAGAGAAGAAACTAACAGAATAATCAATAGTATAAGCAAGAATTCTGGACAGTACTATGTAAGTTTAAAAAGTGACAGGTATTGCTAAAATATTTTGAATGGATTTCATTTCCAAAGCTGGCTCTTTACACACCCCAGTGCTCTGCACAATCAATACCATAAATTAATATGCAAAACTGCCAGAAAACTGACAAATTAATCTATAACAGCCATGAGCTGGTGGTGTTGCTGCAGCCTAAAAGAAGTGTGAGCTTTTCTGGCAGCTCTATATGGACATCTGCTGTAGTTTAGGGTAATTCTACTCCTAGGGTAAGTACTATGTAATTTGTGACACCATGGCTTTCAATTAGGCTCCATCAACATTAAGGTGGTGTTTGAGGAAAACAAAGGTTTTTAGTGTTGTCCATAGATGTCATATAAGGCAGATCTGTCAAACTGTAATTAGAAAAGAAATGAAGTCTTAAATAATTCTATGTGACATCTTCAATTATTTTTAATAGAGATTTTTTTTCAGGCTAATTCATTTGTGAAAATGAAGTGGGCTTGTTTTTTAAAATCTTTTAATGGAGATAGACTTTCTGTGAAGTTAAGAGATGCAAGAGGAGTAGAGACCCTTACAGCTGCTCGTCCCTCAGCATAGGCTCAAGGATGCTTTGCTTGGAAGTGGTATAAAATGAAGAGCTGCCATGTGGTAATGGCAGTATTGTAAAAGTAGTGAGTCTAGATGGAGCATAAATTCTGACTCCCCTGAAGCAAGAAAAAGCAGTTTTGCTAATCGCGGTGCATTGAGGTTGACAAGAGCCTATAGCATATTTCATTTTTGCTGCATTATCTCCTTTTGCCCTAATTTGATTGACTGAGAGGCAAACTTGGCTAATATGCACTTAAAATAATCATAACCAAATTACTGCAACATTGACATGTACCACAGCCCACATCACGTTCTGTGGGTTTTCTGATAATGACCTTTTATACTGAAGTATTAATAAATTATGATTGGAGATAGTGGACTCTTACCTGAGGCTGGTTTACACTGCTGAAGCAAACAGGAGTCTGTTACTATACCTGAGAACACATCCTTATCTCTTTTCAAACGGTTGTAGAAATGTTGACATCAGTGGAGTGAAATCAGACAATTCCCATCGATGTCAGGACCAAGTTAAGATGGATAGCTATTAATCTTGTGTTTATGGGTCAGAAAAATCCCAACTCTTTCTGTGAAACTGAGGAAACGAAATGCTCAATAAATGGCTAAAATAAAGATCTGGCAAACCAGAATCTTGATCCTATTCCCTTTTGACAGTATAAGGGATCAAACTGGACTACCTTTCTCTCCTAAAGGAGCGCATGTTCGATTGCAAAGCAGATTTCCAATAGCTAACACGTGGCTAGAGCACAGCAAGGACGGACACGCTGCTGATAGATGTGCTGACTTGTGGTTTGGTTCTGGTGTACATGTGCCTGAGCTCTACTTGCAATTATAAATATTTTCGTGGTCTCACCTTCCTTTCCGGCAGATATTTAGAAATGCATTGGATCAGTCCCTGAAGTGAAAGGAAGCAGACTGAGGGAACAACTTGATGGCCAATTTAGTAGATCTTGCCTTAGATGGGGGATCCCTCGTGTGGGAATTGTGCCAAATGGATCTGTAACCCTCCTCTGAAGTCTTCCTCTTGTGGAGGAACCTACTGCCCTTTTTGGCTAGGTGTGCCTATAGATAATATATGATTAAGTATGCTCAGAAGCTTTTAGCGTTTGATCTGCACTTGTTAAAAACTGTGAAAATGTATTTAAAAAAGAAACAGTAAAATGTGCTCTTCACTCCAAGTGTTTACATTATTATATTCTCAATGATTTTTTTGTTAGTGTTTTTTGTGGCTCCATCACTTGTAGCTTGAAATGAGTGAGATGTTTCCGATTTAACCCTCCTGCAGCAAATATGACAATTAAAAATACAATTATACTGTTGAGTGTCTGTGGACCTTTGCACAACTGTGCATTTTATTCTGTTTTGTTAGGGTCGTCTGCAGTTTTATATGTACAGCACAATCAAGGGAACATATTAACATAGCCAGGCTGAGGGAACACATTTACCCTGTACTGTCATAATGTCTGTTCTAATTCAGAAAGCATTATCTTAAAAACCACAGCTGCACATCTAATTTTTTTCATATCAGTCTTCCAGGCCTGATTATTCTTCAATTTATACTAATGTAAATTAACAGTAATACTATTCAACTCAGTTGAGCTATACCAGAATAAAAATAGTGTATGACAAAAATAACTGGTGTTTAGAAATAATAATAAAACTAAAATTCTTGTATTTATTTTAAAATAAAATTAATAGATGTAAAATGCCTGTTGACTTGAAAAAAGGTCCTGGAGATTAAATAAATAAAATATATTAATTGCTACCAATTTTTGCCATGTACAAACAAACATAAAAATACATTTTCTATTGGTGACATGATCCAATATCACGATTTTTAATAATATGTGGGGGGTTGTTTTTATTAAGGAGTGTTTCATAATAAGGGATTGGGCTACCTTTCCCTTCCTGTGCTATATACAGGCATGATGCTCTGGATCTTTGGTCAGTATAGGACTGGGTGGTCCATGCAGTGTAGGGTTCAGCCCGGTGGTTACGGGGCAGTCTGAAGGAGCAGTGCCTGCCTGTACGACTTCTGTATTGATTGAGGAAAATCTCCTTTTTCTACTGCCAGAAAAACTGCATGCCTAGACTTCATTGCTGCATCTCTGAGATCTGCCTGCCTAGAATGCCCATCGGATCCTATGTGTCAGGCAAGCACTTTCTCCCTCTCCCTCCCTGTATTCATTTTACTTTCCTTGTGTTTGCTTTCATTTCTGGGATTGCTGTATGTGCTTAGAGAAGTATTGAATTTAATTTAGACTGCAAAGGCAGGACAATGCCTCACCAAAACTGTCTTTTCTACCTCATGCTCTGGAGAGGTGACAGGGTCCCTTGCTGTATTTTCTTCCTTTTCTCACCAGGACTTTGAGGGCTGAACAAAACAACTCAGTGCCGGGGACAAGGTGACCCCGATTCCTTAATTGGATACATACAGGTGAATGCTTGTGCTAATATGGGCCAAATTTTCCTGGACTCCTGTTGTTAGCAGAACACAAGAGCACTGTTCTAACAGCTGATACAAACCTATACAGGGTGCTTGGGTTTGTTTGTGGCGATATGGAAAACATGATGTAGTTTTACCTTCATGCAGTTGATATCTCATAAAATGTTTGCACCTAATATGTGGGGTTTATATAATTGAATTTAATTCTTGGGGAGCTTCTGTTTTATATGTGGCTGAGAAATTACCTTAAAAACTCTGGAAGGTTACAGTTAAGCCCATATTTACTGGGATTTTCATATTCCAGTGCTGGTTGTTCTGCAGAAAAATGTTTTATTTCATTTCAGCTTCTTGAGTGTCTCTTCTGGATTTATTGGCTCAAACAATAAATAAAACCTGATTTTTATATTATTTCAGAAAATATGTGTACATTACATGAGATATTTGCTGAAAACCAGATTTGAAACCACCTAAGTGGGTTTCTCCAATGCCCTTTTATTCATGAGGGTTTGTCAAGGTTTAACCCCATTCAGCAACTAAGCACCACAGCATCACTGATCTCCCCTCTCCCCCAGTGGGATGGG
>NW_010230271.1:0-1215 GCF_000690775.1 Eurypyga helias | reverse complement strand
TTAGGGCTGCTCAAAGCCTCAGATTATGCCTGGCCATCTTTGGAGAAGACTTCTCAAGAGGACATTCAAGGGTGTTATCCGAAGGGATTGGAGCATATTTTTCAATTTTCCACTAGTACGGCTGCAGGGGTGTAAAGCCAGAGGTACAGCCAGGGGTGCCCATGACTCTCCTTCAGAGCAGAGTTTCTCCACGGCCTGTGCTGCCTTCTTTCTCCATTTTGGAGAATCTTGGAGATCCCATTTCTGGTTCTCAAATCTCTGAGCTGCTCCTGAGCCCCTGCACACATACAGATGCCCCTGGGCAGTGCCCTGCTGCAGGAGGGGTCTGCAGGGCAGAGCTGAGCACACAGCGGGTGGGATGGGCTCTGTGAGTGCTGCCAGGGAAGAGAATTGGGGACTGTGAAACAGCTCCTGACAGGGACAGCAGGAAGCAGTAGGGACACGGTCAGCAAGTGAGAGGGAGATGCTCCCAGAAACACCTTGAGAGGGGGACTGGGGCAGCTCTCCACCATGCCCCATGTTGCAGAGGCCTTACCCAGGTACCAGCTGGTCTCCTCTCCCACCCAGCAGAGCCTCTGCCCTCAAGGCAAAGCAGTTTCAGGCTGATTGACTGCCTCTGCAGTTCCAACCCTGTTGAGGAGGGAATCTCCAGTGCCTGTCTGTCTGTCCACGTCCTTCCTCCCTTGGCAGGGGCATTGGGGCATTTCTCCATTTCCCCCCTCCTGCCCTTACTGCCTTTGTCCACAGCTTTCCGGGGGATGCAGGACACTGTGGTATGTGGGGCTGGGAATGATGTGACCCTCACTTCAGGAAAACCCACCTTGAGGACATCTGACTCCTTCCCAGTGTGCATCTGAGACAAGGGCTGACTGCCTGACCTCACTCCTAACTGAAGGAGTGTGTCCTCAGCACCAGTAAGGTTTCACTTTTAGTGCAGCAAAAATGCCAGCTGTTTCTACCTTAAAAAGTCTCCTCCAAGTCTTGGGGAAAATATAATAGAATAAAAAACCCAAAATACCTAAAACTCGTCTCTGCTGCTGGGTGAATCCAGAATGAAAATGCTGAAAATCATTGTATACCGTGAATGGCTTTAATCTAAGATCACTCTGGTGGCGTATCTACCTGTTTGTGGGGGACGGACTGACTCATCCAGAGCCCAGAGGACAGTCCTCTTCTCCTCATGACACACGCAGCCAACACCAACCAGAGCTCAAA
>NW_010230270.1:2100-6178 GCF_000690775.1 Eurypyga helias | reverse complement strand
CGCTGCCCGCAGGAGGGAGCGCGGCGGAGCGACGGGAGCAGCAGCGGCCCGTTGGGGCAAAGCAGGGCAGAACCGGCCCGCCCGGCCTCCGCCGTGCTGCCCTCGGCGGGGGGTCGGGGGCTGAGTTCGGGGTCTGAGAGGTTGGAGCCGCCATCCTCCCGCAGCCTCGTGCCGAGGGGGTGAAACAATGGAATTCGACTCGACAGCACAGTTTCACACTGTTAAGCAGGTGTTCTTTATTGCAGCGCTGGGGTGGCACTGGGGATTCTCCACAAGTGCTCTGCTAGCTTGGCACCATCACACTGCTTTTATGTCCGTACATATTACATATTCATTAGTTTTCCAGAAATCATTTACGTAGTAATATCTTTTATATTACATCACATCAGCTTTTTCTTGATTGTCCCATGGTCTTTACAGCCATCTATTGTGCTTTTGATGGTAACACAGTTACTTCCGGTGGTCGTCTGGTGATTGAGTGAGGAAGTAAGAGTCTTGTCACTGGTCCACGTGCTGCCGTCAATACACGCTCTATCAGGATCACAAGTGATTGTAGAAGTACAAAGGTTGCAACACTTGCATGTTTAGCTATCATCTCCTGAACATCTGCTACACCTTGGGTAGATGCTATCTGATCATCCTGTTTCTAAACAATGCGCTATCGATTAGGGCTAATCCTAAGAGTCAGAAATCCTGGGGGGAATTTCACAACTTTGGGGTACAAGATTCAGCAGCTTCCCTTCAGGGGCAGGTTGGGTACGCCATTGCCAGTCACAGTTGGGGTGCTTGACCCCTGCCGCAGGCCAGGGTTAACAACAGGGGGGTGCAAGGCAGGGTGTGCCCAGTCACCATCCCAGGGGACTGCAGGCTGCGGCCACCTCACGCCCGTTTGGGGCACAGGGTGGGCAGCAGCTCAGGGTATCGTTAACGGGTCTGGTCTAGGTATCAACCGCCCCTTGTTTGTGTCAGTCAGCATCCCCACACTTGGCAGTGGGCACATGCCCCTCCAACGCCTGCGTACCCCTGCGGGGTGTTGCCACTGGCCGGCTGTGTCAAAGGAGGCCTTGTCGTCCTCCCCTGAGGCAATGGTGGACAGAGGGAAATAAAGACAGAAGAGTCCAGTTTAACTGGATGGACGGACAATGTAGACCTACTAATACCCACAGATTCACACAGATTCACAGAGTGGAAGGGGTTGGAAGGGATCTCTAGAGATCATCTAGCCCAACTCCCCTGGCAGAGCAGGATCACCTAGAGTAGATCACACAGGAACAAGTCCAGGCGGCTTTTGAAAGTCTCCAGAGAAGGACACTCCATGATGTCTCTGCGCAGCCTGTTCCAGTGCTCTGTCACCTCATAGTAAAGAAATATTTCCTCATGTTCAGGCTGACCCTTCTGTTTTCCAGTTTATGGCCATTGACCCTAGTCCTGTTACTGGACTTTGTTTGCCCCATGGTAGCTTCCTTCAAGTCAAGACTTTGTATACAGTAGTGAGAACTGGTAAGATACAAACCAAGTCTAGTTACACAAATGCATGACATAATCCATTTCTGTATTTTTCCTTGATGCATTTCAGGGTGTATTCATTTTCCACAGGTGTCCTGAAACCAAACTTTCAACATAATAAGCATTAAAAATCATCTTGTACCATTCATAGTATGGAGGAAGTTCTGTTTTCTCACAGAAGTGCTAAAGAGGGCTTCCAGAAAGGCAGGTCACAGAGATGCCCTCCACAGTTGCTTGATCAGAGCACCAGATGTGGGACAACACACCCCAACCCTGGTGCTGCTGTTACAAAAGTGCTTCAGCTCTGTTAACGGTGTCTGGAAGGAGCTTGGGATCACTCAGTAAGGCATCTGCACGGGACAGCAAAGTGTTTTATTACAGCTCTCATGCTGAGTAACAGTACTTCGGGTCTTACATTCAATTTTCAGTTAAACTTGATTAACACAGAAAAGCAAGTTGCTCCATTCCTGAGTTACAGATGGCAAAGTTGAAGTTCAAACACACACAGCACGTATTACCATGGGAAAATCTGTACTGTACTATTTTCCATGCAATACAGATCATCTGCTGACCTAACAGCATTCCTCAAATTCCTACCAGTATCCTTCTAAACAACTATTGGTCAAAAAAAGAGCTACCTGCTCAGAGTAATTGTTTTGAGACATAGTATACTGGTACGTATAAACCCTCACTCATTAAATACTTGTATTTAGTAGTGATTTTTGTCTGAAACTTACACTTGAACCAAGGTGAGGGAGAGAAAAAAAAATACACAGGAAGCACACGTTACTAGACCTCTCACAGACAGCTAAATAATCCAGATGTGTTGATTCTCCAAAAGAAGTGGAAGGATTGGAGATGCAGACTGGAAGAGCTGCTGTGAACAGTTACACAGGTAAATTAGATAAATGCTAAAAATCATAACATTTTTCACTTGTAGCTTTCTGCTATAACTGACAAATGGAAGCAGCAAATTATGATGTCTCTTGTGAAAATTTCTAGCAGTAATTAACATATTTCTGCTAAGCTGAACCAAATAGTACTAAGACCTGCTGAGAATGCCTCAGATGAAAGGTCCTCCCAAGCCAGTGAGATACTGGCTTGCATGACTGTGTTAAGGGATTCTCTCTGGGGATACAAAAATAAGAGAGAAACACTCTGGAGGGTGTCCTGCACTAAATTGGCTGTAAGCAAATCAGACACAACAACATGTCGGCTGTTTATCCTCACACAGCTGAGGTTCATTTTTTCTAACTAATGCCACATCCATGACATTAAAGCTTTACTGCTCAACTTAATTTGCAAGGGAAAACTAAGCAGTATTTTTATGGAAAGTCATTTCCTTGAAAAGTATCAGGAAAATATAAACCAAAACTCCTTTTATCATCCTATGAATAACACTTCTGATTTATGAACAGACGATTGCATTTACGATTGAGCTTTCAACTAAAAATATGACAACAAAACACTTCAGATTAAATATTTTATTTTATAATAAGCCTTCCACCAGGATCGCGAATCATTTTGTGTATCACCCAAATAAGTTACATTCATTCTGAGCTCTCATGCAGCTTCAAAAAAGTTAAATGTCTCAAAAAATAATTTCAAGTGAGCTGTAATAAACTATGCATACCAAGCCAGAATTCTTTCACATCAACTAAACATTCCAGCTTTCCCTCCCGCTTTCACAATACAGACCAATTACAAAAGCCCCTCCAAACCTGCACTAACTAAATGGAAACTCAATTAGATTACTGAGATTTTCTGAATACCTTGAATAACAGCAGTAACGCTTCGGAGTATGAGCGAGGCCACTGAGCTGAGTGACAAGAAGTGACATTTTGCTGAGAATACTAAAGTATCTTAGGTGACAACCGAGTTGCAAAGGGCCAGACCACCACCAATGAGCATGCAGAATGCAAAAAAAGAGGCAGCAAACCTCACATTCACAAGCTTAATCACAGCTTTTAAGGGGAGACAGCATTTATGCAGTCTTCTACTATTTCAAAAAGGTAGTGATATATATCAGTCCTCCGAGCAATGTCAAGGGCCGTTTCATCCAAGTTGTTTTTCAGGTCTGGTTTCACGTAGCGATTCATCAACAAGAGTTCCAGGGTCTCTCTACTGTTTTTGTTTCCTGCAGCAATATGCAGCGGTGTCAGCAAACCGTTTGTCTGTGCGTTGATGTCGGCGCCCTGCTGAAGTAAGAACGCGGCCACTTTGGTATTGTTCCACTTACAGGCGCTGTGCAGAGGTGTCCAGCCGTCCACTGTCTGCGCGTGCACATCTGCCCCTTGGGCGACCAACTCGTGTGCAATGTCCAAGTGCCCGCTGTAGGCAGCGCGATGGAGAGGAGTGTACTGATCTTCATCACGAGCATTAACGGGAGCCAGCTTTTCAGAAAGGAGCCTCTTCACTGTGCTCAGCTATTTAAGGAAAAGAGGGAATTTAACACAAAATTCCAGAAAAATAGATGTATGGGGCTTACTGTTCCCAAGTTCTATGACAAACTGAACATGAGCTGGCAGTGTGCGCTGGCAGCCCAGAATGCCCACCGCATCCTGGGCTGGGT
>NW_010230270.1:0-1640 GCF_000690775.1 Eurypyga helias | reverse complement strand
TGGATGAGGCTTTGAGCAACCTGGTCTAGTGCAAGGTGTCCCTGCCCATGGCAGGGAGGTTGGAACTAGATGGTCTTTAAGCTCCCTTCCAACCCTAACCATTCTATGATAAAACAATTTCTGTCAGTCTCAAAATAGCTTAAGTGCAACAAGAAAGTTTAAAATAAAACCAGTTATTGTTACTGGGTGGAGGGTTTTTTGGTTGTTTTGGCTTAATATTTTTTTTTTTTTTAATGAGCTAAAACATGGATTATCTGCTGCAAAAAAACACATCCCTTGTTCCTCCCACTTAGCTTCGAGCATCCAGCTGCACTGGCTCACGAGTGCCTTTGCCTTAGACCTTCTCCCCATGCACTGTGAAGACGCAAGTACCTCCACAGAGCTGCAGAGGGAGCTTGTGTGTGCGACAAAGGCAACTACTGAAAATAAACGTACACCTGGGTGTAGTATCTTTCCCTCGCTGCCAAAAGAAAGCTTTCCCCCCGCCCTGTAAAGACGGGAAAAGTCACCCCTTCTCTGCATATGCAGCATTGGAGAAAGTAACATTTCAGATACACTCTCCCCACCCCAGTGAAAAGGCTTACTTGCCGTGAAGAAGGGGCCTGGCATGCTTTCCGTTTACAGGAGTTTAAGACTGCTGTTGGTTTAACTTTTCCCTCGCTGCCAAAAGAAAGCTTTCCCCCCGCCCTGTAAAGACGGGAAAAGTCACCCCTTCTCTGCATATGCAGCATTGGAGAAAGTAACATTTCAGATACACTCTCCCCACCCCAGTGAAAAGGCTTACTTGCCGTGAAGAAGGGGCCTGGCATGCTTTCCGTTTACAGGAGTTTAAGACTGCTGTTGGTTTAACTGAACTACAATCACAGCTTTTATTCTGAAAGCTAATTGATCTGGAAATATTTTAATGTGTGTGAGCTACGAAGGGAGATGTTTTACATACAGTGGTGGGAAAACTGGATCATAAGTTCAGAGAGATAAAGGCAACTGTAGGGAAGTTTTTGTTCGTGGATGAAACTGCAGATATCTGCCCAAAATAACATTCTTCTCAGTGATACACACGAACACCATCAGTGCCTTACCCGATTGTTTTCAGCTGCCCACAGCAGCAACTTCTCCGGGTTTTTTTCCATCTTTTTTTCTTGCATTTCGTACCATTCCTCACTTCTTTCTTGTTCATCATCATCATCATCATCAGACTGCCCTGACCAACAGCTCTGAGTTCCTACGGGAATCAAATGCCTGTGCGTCTCCAGCAGCTCCAGTTGGTTAAAGTTCTCCGTAAAGTCTTCAAACTGCTCACTGTCATCATCTTCTTCTTCGGTGTGTTTGTCCTTACTCATTTTCAGTTAGCATCTGTAAGGGGCCATACATACACCGCTATGAGTAACTTTTGAGTAACTTCAGCTGTTACTCGTGCAGCGATTGTCAATAAAACGACCTGATGGAGGACGCGGGTCATCAGCAACACCCCGAACAGCAAAACCCAAGAGCCAAGTCCACGCTCCTCCGCCAAACCGGGCGTTGCCGTTCTCCCCGGTCGCTATCCACGCGCGAAAAGCCCCGTGCTGCCCCACCGAGAACCGGCAGCGCCTCCGCCCCCGCGGAGGCTGCGCGGCGGCTTCGTAGAGCGCACTCGAAAC
>NW_010230269.1:0-26405 GCF_000690775.1 Eurypyga helias | reverse complement strand
ACCCTAACCATTCTGTGATGCTATGTTTTTGCCATCCTACAGCTCTGCAGCATGTTATGGGAGAAAAAAAATGTGCGGGATAATGCAGGCCTTAAGCAAACTTTCCATACTTTAAGTCTGATTTCCTAAGACAATCCTGCTAATACTAGACCACTGGCTATCCATCTGCTTATTTCTGCTGTCATGAAACTCTAAAGAGGACTTGATTGACTTGTAGTCTGACTCCCTAAATAAAATTCTACAGAATGGTCTATCTGACAAGGAGAACTGTGCCGCCTGCCCATAAGATCTTCACACTGCTTTCTCAAAAAGCAGACTTATTTAGTACTTACATATCTACAGTGAGGAAATAGAGGAGGATGTGGATTTGTTTGTTGGGCAGATTCTGACTCTGCCAAGTTAAAAATAGCTTGTGATGGGCCAGCCTGCTGCACTGGAGTTCTGGAGCATCACTGAGTGTTATGGAGCAGGTATGCCAGGCTGAGGTGGTGAAGATCAAGGGTAAAGCTGGCATTTCCAGACACTTAGACTTACTACCTCAGAAACAGGAAACTGCAGCATCAGCAAATAAATTTGCCTGCCTCTTGCTACACCGGAAGAAAGCCAAAAGGGAGGTTGAAAACAAGAAGTAATATTGAGCAAATACACCAGACTCCCTCGGGTGCAGAGCCTGCTCCTCTAAGAGAATTGTGCTATCTGTCTATAAAATGTTTACGCTACTTTTGCATTTCAAAAGGTGAGTGCCAAGCAGCTGCATCTTTCCAGTCTCTTACTTTTTCCAGTTTGTGGGTCAGTTTTTCACAGGCCAGTAGCATGTCAGGCAGGATGCAGTCACAATGAAGCTGGAGGAGAGGTAGAGAGCTTTCTCAGAAAGCTGACTTTTGTACTTTTTAGATTCAGACTGAGCAGGGAGTGGGGGCTTTATTCTGTGCAGTGATGCTGACACTGCCAAACACTGAAAACACCTCATGACAACTGTGACAAAGTGCTGACATGGAGGGTCTTGAGCATGATGTCCTCCCCAACCTCTTTAGGCTTTAATCTCCCAGTGGATGCATAAGTGGCATAACAACATCACTTGTCCTAGGCACATCTAAGTACTATAAAAAATCTGCAAGGAGAAGCAGCTCAACAAATGATGCTCTACAGTCATAAACAGCCTCATACAGGTACTCAATAAAGCATGTTCTCTATTCTCTGTTTTGGCAACCTGAAAAAGTAGAAAACATTCAGCTATAAACTGCCACCCACAAGCTGCCAAACTTCATTTTCCAGAGCATCAGTGATGGCCTGAACTATAGAAACAACTAGTGAGGAAATGTTAACCTGTGTATGAGACCAGACGACTTACAAGGAGGCTTTGCACTAATTCTAATGCTGCAGTTCAGACACAAAAGTTATTTTGTTTTCCTTATTTGACCCTTTAAATTGACTGCCTTTGATAAAAATTCTGTAGTCAGAATTTTGGAGTCACTGGAGTCTTCCTGGAAGTTCTTCCTGGGTTTATACAGATTGATATGCTATGTTCATAGAATGGGTTAACGCTGGAGAGAACTGTTATTCCAAGGCAGCGCTGGTGTTAACCTGCTGACATGACTTTCATTTGGTAGTTGTATTACTTCAATCTAAATTATTTATTATCAAAAGCAGTATAGCTTTGAAGAAATGTTTCTTGATTTTATAGTTACTCATATGCATAAAATTTGTCCTAAGTTTCCTTTTTTAATGTAAGCAATACGAGCCAAGGCATTATAAGGCACTTGTAGAGGACATCAATGATTTCATGTAAAAGCCTTACCAGCACTCTTGATTAATCTCAGGACCTTACTGTCTTTTAAAAAATGCTAGCTGTGTCATTAATACCTATAATTAAGGGGGACTATAACTCCAAAGAAATGATTTAGGGTCTAAAAGTAACAACTAGCTCTGCTATAAGGTAAAATACATATCAGGTCCCCATGATTACACCATCAGCAAAGGGTAGGGAAAAAAGACATATTCTCCCTAGGCAAATGCAGATCTTCAAAGGCGTAAGAGCCTGTCAGTGTGCTAATCTCAAGTGGTACCAGAATTGGAACTGTCAGAAAGCACTAAATACTTCACCATGAAATGTTTTTCCATGGTAGACATAATGCCATTGAAAACACAGAATACTCCACATTAAAAAACCCCAACAAAACCCCTAACAACCAACCAAAACCACATGACACTATTATTCAGTACAATACAAGCTGAATTCCATGCTTGCCATCTCACTCTTCTTTTACTTATGTTATTGATTATATTCCATTACACAGTGAGCACAAAAGGAAGATTATGTGTTGAAGTGTGAGGACATCTTTAAGTCAACATCACTTTATCACAGAATAGCATAATAGTGTTGGAAGGAACCTCAGGAGTCCAACATCCTGTTCAGAACTGGGTCAACCAATAAGGCAAACCAGAATATATGACAATGAGTGGGGAATCTAGCTCAAGTCACTCTCAAATTAATCTGCCTTTCGAAGTCAACAAAGCAGTACAAACAGTATGCTGGAGTAATAGGTAATAAGTAGGCAGAGGGCTTTTTTTAGCTGTAACAGTAGTGTGTAGCAAGCAAGAGTTGTACCAGTTGTTTAGCAGGGGGTTACATTAGGAAGGGGAAGTGGAAGAATAAGAAAGTATTCTCCCTCACTTGATGGAAAGCCACAGAGTTCACTAGGTTGCATGGTGTGGCCAGTGACAGAACACACAGTGACCCAGTAAAACAGGAAGCAGTGGAATCTGCTGAGCTTTGGTTACTGAGGTGGTAAATAACAGAAAAAGGGCGAAGAAATTTTGTGCCATTCCTACCTCAGACTATGTCAGTAAGAAAAGTTCATTGAAGAAAGTCATGCCATGGTGAGTTATTGCAAAATCTCACCTATGGGATATGTATTTTTATCCAACTGAGAAGAAGATAAATTTAAGACAACTTCTAAATTCTTGTTTTCTCATGAGCTCTTCCCAAACAAAGGTTTACAAAAAAATAGCAAGGCCTGTATAGGACAGGGTGACATGGAGAATGGAAGTAAAGGCCTAGGAAGGTATGTTTTAAAGCAACAAATGTGTATAATAACTACAGATAAAGACAGTTGGGAGAGTCATGTTGCCATGTTGATGCTTTTGTGGATGCTGTAGTTTCATCATTATCTTCTCTGCCACATCTGTCATGCTCCACCCCCACAAAAATTAGTAATGAAACCATGAAGGACTAAAGAAGCTACCTGAGTGTACACTAACTGAACATCTGGGCCAAAAGTCAAATACTTGACATCAACTTTGGCAAACTGTTACTTCCCATCAGGTTGGATTTAACGTATTTTTATCCCCAGGAACACATATCATACATTGTTTGTATTAGGATAGGCTCAAGAATAGGAGAGGAACCATGTCAGAATCTCAATCTTTGTGATTATTCTAACCATAAATAGAACAAAAAGTTTCAGAGTAGAGAGCAATAGAAATTCTGTGTACAAATTTGCAAACTGGATTTGGTTAGAATCAGAGGCATATAATTTCTTTCAAAATAATTCTTGTATCAGTGAACCTAAATAAATAAAGGTTTAAGGTAAGACCTCTCCCTGCTTCTATAGAGCCATAGAAATAGTGCCTGTGACTTTATGCAACCATCCTGTGGCCCCTATGTTGACAGCCCATGTTATATAACAACCAGAGAATGGCTGTTCACATGACAGGATGAACAGCCAGATAATTCTGTAAGGCAGAACACCTTCCATCTCACTTGGAAGGCATCCTCTAAATGCAGATAACAGCTATTTATCCTACGGTGTTCTCCTGTTCATTTGGCAGCAAAAGCTCTGTGAGAATTGAGTAATCCATTCTTTCTGTGGGCCTTTGCTGAACTCTAGTAACCCTTCTGCCTGCCACTACTCACTTGTCAGGGACTATACAGGCAGGTTCAGAAATTCCCTTGTGGGCTGGCACTGCTCTCAGAGCCTCAGTTTTGCCAGCAGTTGTTATTCTGGGTGCCTTCCATTGCACTAGAATAACCCCAGGACTGGAACAAAAACACCCATTGATAAATGCCCTCCCAGAGAGGCCACGTACACAACAATAGCATATGTCCTGCATTTAATTAGGATTTTGCAAACATGCATTGGTACACAACACATCAGCTAAGCAATAACTGTGCATGCAAGCACAGGCAGTGCAGGAGTCCTGCTAAAGAACATCTACTGAAAATTGTACCTACTAACTGAGTGCTTGCTTGCAGCTAATTACCATAACTCCCAGGGGATGTTGCGACATGTTAAGTCAGTGATTTTTTTTTTTTTTAAATTGCCATTATCCAAATACAATCTACATGAAATACCATCTGTATCTTTTTTGGTCAAATATGCAAACTGGGCACAGTAAGAGGCAACAAGCACCAACAGTGTAACTCAGATTCAACTCCAATACTTCTAGGATTTAGACAACATACCATCAACTCAACTGCAGTAAGAAATGGTTCAGCTACATCTACTGTTAAAGTTAGAGAAACCAATACACCAAGCAGCTGAAAGGCTTGTACTAATTTTTTTTTGTTAAATAATTTAATATGTACGTGTGTATATATATGTATGCATCTGTGTATTTAATTGCACTTTTGAACACAGAAATGTCACCAAAATGTTAAAGACAGCCTAAAAGGACTTCCCATGAAGGTCATGCAATGGAAAGGATCATGGGGGCTCCCTAGTCCAACATCCTGATAAAAGCAGGTCAACAGTGAGATCAGCCCAGAGTCCTCTGTGCTTTATCCAGTCATATTCTGAATTCCTCCAAGGAAACAGCCCAACCTCTCTGACCAGCTTGCTCTACTGCCTGGCTGTCCTCATGGTGGTACAGTTTCTCCTTATATCAATCTGGACCTCTCCTGTTTCCAGCTGTGCTATCATCTCATTCAAGCTGCAAAAGTCAATCACTAGGACTCTGACATTAAACCTTTATGAATTTACAGACTTCCTATTTTTTGCAGTGAAAGCACAGGTCCCTCTGTTGTAAATTTAAGCCTTCTGAACAGGTAGTGATTTTCCATAGCCACCTGCAAGTTGTTGAGGACCACCAGCTGGAAAGCACTGTCAAGATACATTCCCAGTTAAAGGAGAGGATGGCTTGTCAGGTTTCAGCATGGAAGTCTAGGGAGCAGAAGGGTAGAGCACCAGTCTAAGAGGAAAGAAGACTTGGCAGCAGATGGCTAGCAATGGACAAACCTTAACACAGCAGATGAATAATTTTATTAGGCTGGAGAGGAAGAAGATATAAGAGAGAGAACTTCATCTCCATTCACTAATGAGAAAGAGCTGGCACACAGGCTGTTGTAAATCAGTTGAACCCCAGTTCATTCAGTGCAGGTAAATGTCTCTTACACCGCCTCAGGAGTAGGCCTGAAGTATCTTATTCCCTAAGGAGCTATTCCTTGTCTCATTCTATGTATCATCTTCCATGTGCTGGCACATTACACACCTGCAGAGAGTTGCTTGTTATGTTTTTGCAGTGCTGCATTGCGTAGTAATTTACTGCTCACTGACATGTCAGAAATGTTTTTAATGGTGTGCCTCTGCTGCTCCAAAATAAACTCTGAATATTTTTATTTGCATTCAGCATTCATTTAGATCACGTGGCAAATCCAGCGTCCTCATAGCAGAGCTC
This sequence comes from Eurypyga helias, assembly GCF_000690775.1. Lineage (NCBI taxonomy): Eukaryota > Metazoa > Chordata > Aves > Eurypygiformes > Eurypygidae > Eurypyga > Eurypyga helias. The sequence goes on along the minus strand of NW_010230269.1, from coordinate 20,729 downwards.
AAACTACTTTTGCCACACTCCTGTTATTTGAAGAAATAATCATTACTCACTTTTCCTTCCTTAGCACAAGTCAAAGGTGGTAAAGTCACTACAAGGACAAACAGTTCTGAGAAAAAGTTTGTAGCATGCTAGAAGGACCACCGGCTGCAATCTACTTGTGCCTCGGTTGAATGAGGGCTACATTAAACAGCTTTTAACTTGACTGCAGAGTGGAAGGAAAAAGTGGAAGGATCACATTCAGGTTTAAAATAAAAGCTATCCCAGGGTTATGGTGCTACGTATTTACATTCTAAGTCAAGCTGAATTTGCAGTCTGACGCAATTCTGGTATCGGTCATAGAGTCAAAAGTCATTCCATGATATCGCTCTAGATCTTTAATTACATCCCCTGTCTAGGCAGGTACTTAAGTGTGTAGCAGGATCACTGAAATGCTTCCAAGTTGTCACATGCTTGACTGAGCATCTTGCTTAACCATGGCAGAGCTTGATTAATTTCTAAGTCAAACTAAGCGAAGATTGTCACAGATTAAGAGGAATTTAGAGTGACCCCTCAAACTAGATGCAGTATCTCGTGCCAGGGCAGATAAGGCACAAGGATTAAATCGAAGCGTGACACAACATGATTAACACTGTATTGATTTTTAATGAGGCTGTTAGGTAGATCATTGACTGGTGTAAATCAGCACAGCACCATCAAAGTTGGCAAAACAATGCTGATGTGCAATTGGTCAGATTTAGTGGCAGAACAGCAGGATGGCAAAAAGAGGAACACAGATATCCAGGATGCCAAGGCTGCACACTAACTCTTAGATCTGCTACCTCATGCCAATGCAATGCAATTGCAATACAGTCTTCAGTACTATAATAACACTTATTCACAAATGCACTACATTTACTGTTATGCTAGTGCTCCCGGTATAGGCTCTCCTCATTCATCAGTTTAATATCCCATCCATCTGCTGGACACCAAATGAAATCCAGGTTTCCTAGTGATGTCTCAGTTAATACACAAACAGTCAAGCAACTGTCAAGGCATGCAATATAAATCTGTATGATCTGGCTAAACCAAACTGCATTTTTCTATTGAGCCTAATGGATGATCTCCATTCCAGATTTCAGGTTTCCAGTGTCTTCTGTTGAGATGCTTTAGTCTACTCATGAAAAAATACACCTTTCTTTATAAATATAAAAGCTAGAAAGAAAGTCTGTCCATTGCATGAAACTGTTTCTGTTCAAACTTCCTAAAAGAATTCTCTTTCAAGCAGACCCCAGCTTCAGAAAACCTCAGTTCTAAAAAAATGCAGCAGTCATGATTTTTTTTTTTTAAAGATCTTTACATCAGAAAAAAATAGATTTAATTCTAACTCACTTTAGGGTTCAACTATAACAATTTATAATACTGTAAATATTAAAGCACTTCAGGAGCATTATAAACCATTTGATGAAGCATTACCAACTGTTCCCCCATTATTTTACAACTTACCAGAAGAATGCATAATTACTGTACAGTCAATAAAAAGAAATCATAAATTAATTCCATGCTTACAGTATTGGCTTTATCTCAAGTGTTGCAATTCCACTGTGATTAGATTTGGAATGTGAAATGTTGGGGTTTTTTTTTGAGGAAGCCAGTATCAAAAGGAAACAAAAATGCTTAAAGAAAATGTAAAACATACAAGGTGAGAGATGAAAAAAACCCTGTTCATATCAAGAATAAAAATGGAAAAGTAAAGTTCATGCTAAAGCTACATGAAGTCATGACAGATATACAGATAATATGCTTTAACCACCCTGCTCTTTTCTGAATTGTCGTAAACAGGAGTAACCACTAACTGTAAGGACTATATAAGCAGGAACAGGTACAAATGTATTTTTAGTATAGCTGATGCTTGGTGCTTACATTCATGAAATGTTTATGATAACAAGGGCTTAACAAAATCTCCAAAAGGACCATACATCATCAAAATGGCACAGAGTTGCTAATATTTCAGTTCAAAAGCTATGAGCAATAGGAGTTAAGCCCTAAAGAAGGAGGGGAGCCCTTGTTAACTCTTGTGTGTATGGACCCTCATATGCATTTTCATCATTGACCATTAAAAAGAGGAGCTGCCGAGAGAGGTAGCAGAGGTTCCTGAGTCACCTTAAAGAAGTAACACCATTTTAACTTTCTTCCTCCTTAATCCTGCTGCTCTTGCATGGTTCATCTTCCTTCCCTCAGCCCACGTGAACACAGAATCTCCATAGTTTTAACATCAAACAGAAAGCTAAATTGTATGGAATAGTTATTTTCAAGGAAGCATAAACACACAGTTAAACACAATTAAAAAAAGGGCATGTCTCTTGTCTCCTACCAAGGTGGAAACAAAAAGCCCAATTTTCACCTTCTTTCTACACCTAGTGCAGGAATAATTAAGGAATAAACACACGATCTACTTTGCAGATTCAGGTCAGGCAGAAGAAGTTTATTTCTATAGCTATAGGAGAGGATGTAGAGCAACGGAGTTCAGCCTTCTATCTACATGAACTGACTTAAAAGAAAGTACTAAAGCTTATATAAATTAAGAACACAAAATTGCTCCTTGAAGGGACGTGATGTTGCAGAGCACTATCTGCATAGAAAAGAACCTTGTTCCAGCAAACATACCCATATGGGCCTGGTAACTCAGAACCTGCAGCCACGCAGCCTTGACATACGTCTGTTGAGCTCGTCCATCCCTCACTTGTGATACTGCTGTGCCCTTGACCAACTTTCAGACCTAGGCAAGGCTTGCACACAGTTTATTATCTAAAAAATATCAATGTTTCAGGTGTCAAAATTTGCTTAGTTTGCTCATTCTGTTGAGAACTGGTTTAGTAAGACTTACTGAAAATTCAAGCTTTTCATATTGTTTTCCTGGCATGTGGTATCCAAAGAAGTAGAGGATTTACAGCTTCAGATGTTACTGATGGAGTAGGTTCTTCTTTACTAAATCCTACTTTACTTAGCTTCACTGGCTTTGTGTTTATACAACCTATTCCCCATCTGAACTGCTTTCAGGGATCACTCACCCCACTACCAATGAGGCATTTAGGTGAATGGAGCTTCCATGCTGACACAGTACAGTCCTCTTCCCATTTGGCAATCCTTTCAGGCATCCCCAAGTATCTTCTCTTAAACTGCTTTTATTAAATAACTTGCTAAACTAGCAAAATTGAACTGAAAAGCACATGATCCTCCAGCATGGTAGTCCACTTACTGGTGTAATGACATGATATCTGCCATCTGCAAAAAACACTTTCTCTGAAAGTAGATAAAAACATAATTAAAACCTTCTTCAGGAAGGCATTTTCTGCTTGGTTGTTAATTCAAGGCTTGTGGTATTCTTAAAATATTTTACTTTTTTAGATTAAGTTTTGGGTTACTAATAAAACTCATAATTATATCTACTGACCTAAAGCTACAATCTGCTTTGTATTTTTGTTCACAAACAGGCAAAAGTTAAAAGCTCCCAGGCCTAACTCAGAGCTGGTATTCTTCCTCCACCCTGAAAAGATGGTTTGTTTCAAAGGTTCCGGGGAGACCTCATAGCAGCCTTCCAGTACCTGAAGGGGGCCTACAAGGAATCTGGGGGAGGTCTGTTTACAAGGGCTTGTAGTGACAGGACAAGGGGTATTGGGTTTAAACTGAAAGTGCGGGGGTTTAGATTGGGTATCAGGAAGAAGTTCTTTCTGGAGAAGGTGGTGAGGCACTAGAACAGGTTTCCCAGAGATGTTGTGGATGCCCCATCCCTGGATGTCTTCAAGGCCAGGCTGGATGTGGCTTTGAGCAACCTGGTCTAGTGGAAGGTGTCCCTGCCCATGGCAGAGGGGTTGGAACTAGATGATCTTTAAGGTCCCTTCCAACCCAAAAGATTCTATGATTCTATGATTCTGACACCCCATTTTAACTTCTAATAGCCAAGCAATGCCACTTGCCTGAGGGAGAGAGAGAGCAGCAATAACCCAAGGAGCAGCAGCTGGAAAGATGTACCAGTGCAATGGTGATTTCCTTGTAGGGTGACAAGAGGAAAAAGTTAAAAATTTCTGTTTCTGAGAATTAAAATGACTGTCTTACTGCTTCATCTCGGTGTGTGAAGAGCAGCACATTGGGAAGCTGCAGCTCCCAGTGAAGAAGCTGCCCAGCAAGCTTCCAGATGGCAGCTGGACCTGCAAACAGAGGACTTGCAGCTTAGCAAAAGAACAGGCTGTCTTCAACTGTTTTTGGAGGCTGCACCATCCTACTGTATCTACAAAAATAGGAGGCAAATCCTCAAGTGGTGTAAATTAGCATGGCGTCATTAACTCCAAAGGATTGGTGCAAGTTTATGTAAAAGGAGGAGTAATCTCAGTTTTGGCAGACACCCATAAAGGTCTTAGGGCAGTAATGATCACTTTGTCCTCTATTTGTATGACTCTAACCAGAGTGGTACTTTGGCCCACATGTGCCCCCTAAGCTGCCAGGGCAGTTAGTAACACTAGTAAATAACATTTCTTACAAAACATTACACAACACCAAAACATGCAAAGGGTAAATTAAACAAAATATTATAGGTTTACCACCCTGTTTTCCCTATAAAACCTACACTGTGTTCTACAGAGCAAGATCTATTGGCAAAGCTATTAATACTTCAACCACAAAATGCTATATAGGATACACTTACTCGGCTTTTACTTTGTATTAGTTTTCCTTCCACTTCACCTGAGATGGTTGCTGTAGCTTAGATGGCTTCAACTGACTTTTATGCTCACTGGGTTCATTTAGTAAATGAAGAAGGATAGGCCAGACTATTTTACACATGGTGATTCAGCATGCAAAAGGTTAATGATCTCTTGAAATATGTGTATGTACATGTGACTTTCATGCCTTTTTTTTCCTTAAACTTCTACCCAACACAGATCTCTGATCTATTTAAGACATTTATGCCAGCACAAGAGAGGGTCTGGCAGGAAATAGGAAACAGAGAGAGGAGGGAGAATACCAGAATTGGGGCCAGAGAAGGGGAGGGAGGCTTGCAATATCACAGAAGCAGCTGATTATGCAGCAGCCTTGATCTGGTATACTTTCTGTGTATCTTTCATTATCACACTGTTATCCAAAATGAATGAGTAGTCCAACTTGCAGAATTGATGTTCAGCTTTAATGGCTTAGTGCTCTTTTACCTTATCACAGACAAACATCCCCATATATTTTAGCCTTGAATTAGTTCAAGTTTCTTTTGATCTACTGTTAATTCAAAGGCTTTGTTACAATAGTCACTTTCATCTTTTCCATCACCTGTTGCTTCCACTCTCTGTGTCAGTCTTTAAACTATCTCTAAACTGCAGGAAAAAAGAAAAACAACCTCTTCCATACCAGGGAAGAATGCATTTTGAATGACCTAAATATCTCCACCTTATCTTGCAATATCTGTTTCTATGGTGACTGTAATGAATACACATACAAATCAAGCAACCTAATTTTTTCACTTTACTTTTCTGTTTTCTGGAGGTGATGAATTTTAATGTCCGTGGCTCCAAGAGACCCACAACAATGTCAGGTCATACCACAGGGTCGGGAGAGATGAATGCTATCCCAGCTGTTTTACTTACTGCAGTCCCTGCTGTATCAGAAGCTGAGCCTCAGAAACTGGGAGAAGTGGTCTTTGGTATTCAGGCTCTGACCAGGATTTGGGTGCTCCCACATGCTGAAAGGTTTCAATCCCAAACTCTGACACCAGTTTCCTTTGTCATCTTGGGAAGTCACCAAACCTCTCTATGTCTTTATAATGGGAAGTAATAATTCTTGTCCACCGCAGGATCTTTGAGATGACAATAATTTTTTATTATTAGTGTCTACAATGCCAAACACAACAGAACACTTATCCAGATCTGCACTGGGAATAATTAGGAATAGTCAGTAATACTGTTTTGTGTCATGGCTCATCTCAAGTAGTTTCCATTGTGTTGTTGGGACTACACAAAGATGGACCATGTCAGGGTCAGAAAGTAGATATCCAAAGCTGTAAGCACAGTCAGAAGATGGGTTCTCCTAAATTCCCAATGAGGTTTTTAATTTCTGAAAACACTAAGCACTAACAAAAGACCCAGGGCATGCTAGGAATTGATCTTATAGTGCATCCTATGTTCTGCTGTTAACAGTTATTTGCATGGATCCATACCTACACAGTGGAAATTAAAACAGACAAGATCAGGACTGTTCATTTACCAGACTAGTATTTCTGCTGAGGACAGCTGTATAAATCAATTTAGCAGCTACTCAAGTAAGCTAAGGCAGCAAATTTCCATAGCATAATCCACTGACCAGGTAAAGATGGGAGTCTTTCACAGCCTTGTAGTGTGGAGATAGGCTGTATAGTGCAGGCTGTAGAAACCAAGAGGAAATTCCTCACTTAATCCCTCACAGCAGCCATCACACCATCAAAGATTAATCAGCAGCTCTCTACATATTCCAGCAGCTGCCTTTCTTTCAGAAGCAAATAATTCACTCAACAAATTCTCACCAACACTAGCTGCTAGAAATACTGAGTCCTTTTATGACAACTTAAAAAAAAAAAATTGCCAACAAACAAGCAGTCCAAAATACCACAGTAAATATTTCACAGAGTGGAGGCACTTCCCACATTGAGGATCTAGTTCTGTAAACTCCATTCATCCTGTAACATGATATAGAGTACATGAAGTTACAATGATAGATCATTCGTCAAGTTAATAAGCTGTCAACAGCCTCCTCCTACCAATGTTGCATCCTGTGCAAATAAGTCTACCACTCAGATCTCTGGAAGTTCAGCTGACTTGAAAGAGCAGGTGGCTCGTGTTGGGGAAGACTAAAGCATCCTGCATAAGGAAGCACTTTGAATAATTCACCGTTCACCATCTACTTCATAGGGGGGTGTATGTTCTGTATTATGCAAGCACCATGCAGTCTGCCTGTTCCAGTGAAGCAGCGGCCTGAGACTGCGCTCAATTTACCAGTTTTATCTATCAGATATAAAGAAACAAATGATTTGCCAAAGTCACATAGTAAAGCTGGTACTTAACTAGCTGAATCCGTTCTCTTCCTAACTTGCAAGGTGCGCCTCTGAGGTGCTCTCCCCTTTTGTTGAAAGGCTGACAGTTGTACTGTTTTTCTCATTTTCTTACTCAAATGGCCATTCCCTTGTGACTAGCAAGAAGCCATCCCCATCCTATCAGAGTCAGGCTGAGCTACACAGACCTGGCACTTCTGACTGCCAAGGCTAAATAGCATCAACTGTTATGCCTAAAGAACAGATGCCTCTTAAAACAGTCACAGCTGGTCTGCTACACAGCAGGCCATCACAGCATGCAACACAGATGGCCAAGGTAGAGCAGATCTGGGCCTTGCTCTTTTCCCTGTCTCAAGGTCAAAATAGGATGAGTTTTGATCAGTGAGACAACCTCTCTCTGACTGAGGAGGGCTTCGACAACACGCAGGACAATGTCATGGTCAGCATGGAGATCAGGCAGGGCAGCTGCAGAAAGCTCCAGGGGCTGCTTCAGATACCTGGGACGCTCTCCCAGAGGAGACCGAGATGTCAACACAGCACACCACTCCTCCGAGCACACACACAGATACAGAAACAAATTGCTTCCAGGGACCCTTATGTCCTCAGATGTAAGGAGGAAGAAATCTCTATGACCACACCTTATATAACTGTGATACACTCAGATCCCACAGCAGTGTCTAAGAAGAGAGATTTTTAAAAAGAAGCAAGCTGTCGAAATAATGAAAAAAAAAATGTCTTGAAGAAGAGTACAGACTAGGCGTAAATCTAGGATTTAGGGCTCTAGAGTCTCATACCTCTCCTCTAACTCATATGGGATGTATTTAGCTGAATGTGTTGCACTTTTATATTCTGAGGCTCCTATTCAGAAAACTAGGGAATTTAAGCAAGCTTGAAATGTGGTTTCAAGTATGTGGATAATCCATCTGAAGTAAAAAAAATTAATTATGTACCTAAAGTGGAGCACATACACAAATGCCTTGCTGAATAGGGATTAAAGTAATCAAGACAATTTCTACAGGTGAAAGATTTGCCACTGATGCACATGCATAGTGAAGCACCCAGCAACATGTGAATTTTACTGCCAGCTTTATAAAAACAGAGAAACTGACAATGACATAGAAAATGGATATATGCAAGACAGCTGTTCAGTGGCTAGAAAAACCAATGACACACATGCTAAATCTTTAGGATTCTCATTTGAAAATAACCTAATTGTTGCTGTGAGATAATTACACACAAAACTGTGCATGTACACTTTGCTGAAGTTCCTCCTGTTAATGTATGAGGCTTACTGAGACCAAAATATCAAGTGGTGGCAGGAAAAAATACCTTTATTTAAAAACTTGGTGTCTGACTTAGGCCTGGGTCTTAAAGAGTTCCCTGGAGCTCTAGATGAACTGGGGTAAAACTACATGAATGTGAATTTGAAGGGAACAGGAAGGGTAGGGGTACAGCAAAGAACCCAATTGCTGTTGTAAATGGCAAGCAGCTCTGACATTATTACTCATCTTCACATGAACTCTGTGTCCTATATAGTTACTTCGGTGTGTTCAATTGTCATTTCATTTAAATGGATAAAGCAGCATAACTTACCAGAAATAAATGACTTCATCTTATGTTTCAAAAATACATCCACAGAGTAGAGATAAGTAAAAACTTGGAATTCACTCTGATTTCCTAACTCTCCACATGAGGCAGGGTTATGAGTTGCAGATTCAGAGTTTGCCAGTACTTTACAAGAAAATGTCCTCTCTTGATCCATTCAGCTGAATTTGGGGTCTGGATTGTTTATTCTCAGCACCCTCCATGTTCTGCACATCTTCACAAGTGTCCCTCAGCTTACACTCGATTAATTTTTATTTTCTCCAGACTGTCAGCTCCTAACCTCTGCTGTAGCAAACTAGTCTCAATTCAAGGCCAAACCAACAACGCAGGTGATGAAAATAAGGAGAAATGGTGCTGCAGAACCCACACAGAGAGAACACCATCCTGCCTGTGAAGTTTTTTCTAGAGCTAGATGAGCCCACCTGCAAAAGCCAAAAATGGCACCTCCCAGCGGCTTTCACCCAGCCAAGACCAGAAGCTCCTTGAGAAATGGCTGACAAAATTTTCAATCTAGTAGTCTCAAAGGCATGTGCTTCTTTTTGTTACTACAGCATGTCAGCATTTCCCATACTTGAACACATGTCCATGCCACTCCTTAGAAGATGAGCATGGATTTGGGAAATTGAGAGTTTTCTTGGAACACAGGCATTTTGAAGCATTTAATTCTCTTGTAGCATTTTCATGCTTTGACTGATGCTATCTTTTCCTTGTCTGTTTCTGAGAAGCTAGTGTAAGTCCCTCTGCTTTCAAGCCAGATACTTTCATAGTATTGCAGCAGGTCACACAACTGAAGACACAGTGAGATAGACTAGTAAGTAATCTCCCACTCCAATGGCCAACAAAGATCTCATCACTCATTCTGCACTTAGCACAGATATCATTCTTGTTGGTGTCACTTTATTCTGCATCTAAACTTTCCTGGTAGAATAACTGGAATGTAAAAGAGGCAAAGACACCAAAATCAAAATTATAGTTATGAGTCAAAACACAGAGAGATTGAAGCCCAAAGCTGTTTACTCTTGCCATGGAGCTTGTTTGGATTTGCCCCATATAATCAAGGTCAATGCCTAGACAAATAGGAGAGTGACTAGAAAAAGAACCAGCACAATGGGAAGGGGAAAAAAAATCATACCTGTGAATTTTAGCCTAACTTCCAAGTAAGACTGTATGGTTGTTGCCTGTGCAGAGATGCAGTGCTACTTTCAACTTTACAGATGCACATGTTCCATGAAGCACTCTTCTGTGAACCTTTCTTACCTAACGAAGTTATCACTGTAACAGTATCCTGGGAACAAGGAGAAGGATAAATGAGATTTACAGTTCCCTAGCTTGATATTTAATAACATGACAAAAATTTGATTGGCCAGTTGTTACTTTAGTAGCAGCTGTCTGCCACTGGACATTGATCATTCCTTGGGTGACTTGGATTCATGACATTACCACTCACTGTGGTTTGTTACATAGCTTGCAGCTCCCCAGACAAAGCTGTTCTCCAGCTGCAAGCCCCTGTGCTTTGGGCCTTTAATGGCACCTCCTTGTATTTGCTCAAAGGCAAGAACTGATAGAACTATGTAGTGGTGCTGGACCTGCCAGCCAGTGTTATGTGTATGAATCTTGTCAGGTAAATATTGTCTAGTGCATAGAGGCCCCTGTACGGATAAACTGCTGGCTTTCAGTGGCATTCCTTGCTGTAGTCTGAAAATTTATTTTACAGAGAATTATCAGGTTCAGGAATTTGCTCTTCTTTAAATATACAAATGAGACTAGGTCCAGGATGCTTTTTTACACAAACAGGGCCTCAAAAAGGTTTCCTTTGCTGTGTCCTTGACATAATTTATATTGATTTAAATAAAAAAAATACTTGGGAAACAAGTGGAGACTCTTAACATGATATTATTAGGAAACATTATAGTTCTATGAAAAATGCAAAGATAAGACTATCAACTGAGTCTCTCACTTGAGACTATACTTGCTCTGTTATATCTCAGGTCAGCAACCAAAACAAAAGCAGTGAGATGTAATACCCTGGTGCCTTTCAGTTCTGTTCTTCAAGGAAGAGGTAGTCCCCATTCCTCCTTCTCTGATAGACCAAGCTATACTTTTTTGGCAAGCTATACTTTACACCAAGAGACAATAAATGTTGATGGTGGTGTGCTCTTATTATCTTAATTCGGTACTGTGGTCCTGAACATAATTCCTACTCTGTGAGCGGATTTCTCAAAGACTCTTCCTTCCAAAACTTAAGAGTACAACATGTACTAAATTACTTGATCCAGCTGAATATTTAATGAAATCTCGAAGTTTTGAACATGAAGAAAACTAGTTCACATTAATCTCTAATGTGGTGAGATGAGAGAGAAACACTAACAGATATGCACACAGTAACATTTGATTGACTACTAACAGGTAGATTTGGCAGAATCCCATAGACATGCACATGGGAGGGAATATCATGAAAGGCTACTAAATGTCAGGCACAATTTGCCCTTAGTGAAGCCATGCTCACTGTCAACAATCATTCCCTTGGTTTCCATGTGCCTTAGCAGTTTCCAGGAGGATCTGCTCCATGATCTTGACAGGCACATAGGTGAGACTGACTGGCCTGTTGTTCCCCAGATCCTCCTTATTTCTGCTTTTAAAGGTGGAGGTTACGTTTCCTCTTTTCCAGTCAGTGGGAACTTTACTAGACTGCCATGACTTCTCGGATATGATGGATAGTGTCTTGGCCACTTCATCCTCCAGTTCCCTTGGGACCCACCTATGCATCTTGTCAGGTCCCATGAATTTGCACACCTTCAGGTTCCTTAGATGGTTTTGAACCTGGTCTTCTACAGTGGGCAGATCTTAATTCTCCCAGTCCCTGCCTTTGCCTTCTGCTACCTGGGTGGAGTGGCTTGAGCACTTGCTGGTGAAGGCTGAGGCCAAAAAGTCAATGAGTACCTCAGCCTTCTCCACATCCCAGGTGACCAGGTTTCCTTCATTTCCTTCTGGAGAGGGGTCCCATTTTCCCTAGTCTTATTTTTGTCACCAACACACCTATAGAAGCTTTTCTTGTTGCCCTTGATGTCCCTGGCCAGATTTAATTCTATCAGGGCTTTAGCTTTCCTAACCTGATCCCTGGCTGCTTGGCCAATTTCTGTGTAATCCTCCCAAGCTACTTGTCCTTGCTTCTACCCTCTGTAGGCTTCCTTTCTGTGTTTGAGTTTTGTCCAGGAGCTCCTTGTTCATCCACAGGCCTCATGGTGTTTTTGCCTGACTTCCTCTTCACTGGGATGCACATCGCTCATGAGCTTGGAGGAGAAGATCCTTGAATACTTGCCAGCTTTCTTGGGCCCCCTCTCCCTCCAGGGCTTCATCCCATGGGACTCTGCCAATCAGTTCCCTGAAAATCCCGAAGTCTCCTCTCCTGAAGCCCAGGATAGTGAGCTCGCTGTGCACCCTCCTTGCTGCCCTAAGAATTTTGCAATCCACCATTCCGTAGTCACTGCAGCCAAGGCCTGTGACCTTGAGCTTTACATTCCTCACCAGCCTCTTGTTGGTGAGAACAAGTTCCAGCATGGCACCCCTCCTCATTGGCTTCTCTATCTGTTGTCCTTGTTTTCCCTGGCCAGATTTAATTCTATCAGGGCTTTAGCTTTCCTAACCTGATCCCTGGCTGCTTGGCCAATTTCTGTGTAATCCTCCCAAGCTACTTGTCCTTGCTTCTACCCTCTGTAGGCTTCCTTTCTGTGTTTGAGTTTTGTCCAGGAGCTCCTTGTTCATCCACAGGCCTCATGGTGTTTTTGCCTGACTTCCTCTTCACTGGGATGCACATCGCTCATGAGCTTGGAGGAGAAGATCCTTGAATACTTGCCAGCTTTCTTGGGCCCCCTCTCCCTCCAGGGCTTCATCCCATGGGACTCTGCCAATCAGTTCCCTGAAAATCCCGAAGTCTCCTCTCCTGAAGCCCAGGATAGTGAGCTCGCTGTGCACCCTCCTTGCTGCCCTAAGAATTTTGCAATCCACCATTCCGTAGTCACTGCAGCCAAGGCCTGTGACCTTGAGCTTTACATTCCTCACCAGCCTCTTGTTGGTGAGAACAAGTTCCAGCATGGCACCCCTCCTCATTGGCTTCTCTATCACTTGGAGAAGGAAGTTGTCATTGATAAATTCCAGGAACCTCCTGGCTTGCTTGTGCCCTGCTATGTTGTCCCTCCAACAGATATCAGGGTGGTTGAAGTCCCCCCATGGGGACCAGTGTTTGTGACCAGGAGGCTGCTGCCATCTGTCTGTTGAGGGCCTCATCCACTCAGTCTTCCTCATCAGGTGACCAGACCCTCACTATAATGTCACCTCTCCCTGCCCTCCCTTTAATCCTGACCCAGAAGCTCGCTGTTGGTTCCTCATCCATCCCCAGGCAGAGCTCCATGCACTCCAGCTGGTCATTGACACACAGGGTGACACCCCCTCTGCATCTCCCTTGCCTGTCCTTCTTATAAACCCTGTATCCTTCCATTCCAATGCTCCAGTTACAGAAGTCATTCCACCATGTCTCCATGATGCCAATAAGATCACAGCTCTAATCCACCTGTTGTACAGGTGTTAGTGGCTGCATTCTGCACCCAGGTGCCTACTGTATAATGCAAACTTTACAGAAGGGTCATATGCTTTTTTTCTTTAGTCTCATGAAGACACTGGGCAGGACACAGGAGACCTTCAGCTGTGCTATGCCACATTAATCTATGCAGAGATTTATGACCAAAAAGAGCAAAGTAGTCAAGCATGACTTGAAGGAAAAAAAAACCCAAAACAGTGTCCACTTTCTTCTTTTCTTGGTACTTCTTCTCTTCCTGCTTTCTAAATCCGCAGAGCTGATCAACAGCTCTGAAGCAATTCATATTTTCTGCAGTCTATTCATCTGATATTGGCCAGTCAAGCCTAGCTGTTGCTCATACTCCACCTCTTGACTGCATGTAGCATAAGTAATTAATTTGCTGCCTCCCTGTTGCAGATGAAAAGCCAGAATTACACACTCAAAAGCAACACTGATTTTAGTTTTAGCATTGCAATCCCAAGCCAAGTCCAATGTCTCTCTACTGTCTCCTTGGGACTAGTTTGCAGTTCCTTCTTCGCAGTGTTATGACTAGGTCTTTATATCTTCATATTAATTTCCTCCTTCAGTTCTCCACTGCCAACTGCGTGTCAGACTTTTCGGTATGAGGTTATGAATGCTTTACTGGCCTTCCTGTCTCATTGTTTTGGAAACGGCGCAGCGAGCAGGATATGCTTCTGTTTCCCTGAAGTCAACATTCAGTCTTGGTCTAAATGCCAGCAAAGGGAACTGGCGAAAAGAACAATCAGCCAAAACACCCACAGACAATAAAGTTAAAAGTAGGCTGTCACATTCAGATCTTTGTTGCATTCTTCTCTTCATGAAGGACTTTGAATCATGAATCTGAAGCAGGGCAGGGGATGTGTCTAGTATTATTTTCATGGCACTGATGCATGATCTCATTCAAGAGGGAGGAAAGTACATATTATGATGCTTGACACTGGATCCCTGTATCTTTGATGTTCTTTGAAGTTTCATACTGCTTCAGAGCAGAAGGAGTAGTTACTTGTTCAGATTACAAAGGTCTGCCCAACAACAGAGGTGTAGCTCATACACTGGTCTCTCGAGGTCCAGAGTGGAACTATCATCTGGCATTCAAGATTCTGCTCCAGTTGTACTCATGCTTCTGCTAATAAAAAAGTGCTATTGACACTCTGGGGACCTTGTTCATCCAGGGTCTGCAAAAGGTCAGTGAAAATATTGGTAATATGCTAATAAGTGCAGAATCATCCACAATTTAAAAAAGCTTTCTCATAATACTTCAAGGTATTCATTGTATACAATGAGCCCACTAAATTCCCATCAGTCAGCTGTTATGGGCAATAGATTGCTTTTGCATTGTTATAATACACAGACAGTTTGCTAGAATAACCTAGCTATAAAAACAACATCTTCCAAAAAAGTTAAAGAGGGGGTCACAGAACAGCCATCACAACAATCTGAGACATTGCTGTTTTCTCCCCTTAGGCCCAGAAGTACTTTTACTTTCAAAACAAAGGTATTGACTCCAGCAAGTCCTTTCTCAGCACCTTCAGCGACCACATCCCAATTCAGGGAGTTTTTGGGGTCCCAACAGCAACAGGTTTCTTGCTTTCGTTGAAAGAGGGGTAGTCTAACTTCTGCTTTTTCTTCTCTCTGCTGGGATGAAGCAAAAGAGGAGGCTGGCTTTACCCAGCAAAAGAAAGAACTCAGGCCACACAGAAAACACAGGGTAGTTAAAGTTCTGCTGAAGAAAAATCCCAGTGGCCACATCAAGTGCTCTCAGTAGAATCTGGAGGACTATTTAAAGATGTTCCTGCATCCGTGCTCTGTTCTTAAACTTCTCCCTAAACGCTGTTTTGGCTTATGCTGGAGAAAGCGACCTGGGGTCTGGTGAACGATGGTTCTCCTCATGCTCTTATAGAATAGGACAGGGAGAGAAATGCTGTGGTTCCTCTTTGTGAAAAGGCAGACCGATTATTGGTTTAAAATACCCACTTTTCGACCCACTTGTGTATATTGGTGTATTCGTACAGGGGTATGGACTGCTGCTCTCTTTTTCAATAATTGCTTGCAGACATGTCTCCTTTCTTTAGCACGCTGTTGTCTACTTACATGCTTTGGCCAGTAGCTCAGTGATACCACTGCTGCAGATAAAAGCGACTGCTTGGAGTGGAGCAGATTCTCTTCATTGCTAACTGCATGCCAGCTCCTTGCCTGACCAGCACTGCTCCACTTAACTAAACACCTGCAAATAGTTTCTGTGTGCTGATTTGCAAAAGCATTGCAAAATACAGGAAGGAGGTGAAAGGCAATGTTATTTTGCTGACTGGACAGAGGAGGCAGAGCCATCAGTCCCGACTGTGACAGCTACACTAATATGCATGGCAACTGGATGCTCACAATGCAGCAGAACTCTTACTGCTCTTACTGAACTGCTCATCTTGCAGCCCCATCATGTTAAGCAGCATTATTTTCAGATAAAATAATAGCAACTAGCAGGACACAGGAGTCCTGACAAACAGTTCAGTGCCTGTCTGCAATAAGGTCCTTCCAGAGACAAATTCCCTCCTCAGGGAAGGCAGGCTTGACTTGTCTCACTGATACTACAAGGCTAATTCCTTTTTCTCCCAAGTGGTATCAACTCTGCTTATGAATTCTGGGATTATTTGACAGGATGTTCCAACTCGATAACAAACGTTGGGCCCAGAAGCTTGCGAGCTCAAGCCTCATAGCTGGTCCTCGAAGTACCAGGCCAGCAATTCACTCAGCAGACAGTTAACGTTCATCGCCAGTCAGCCAAGCAGTTATGCACATGGTTGAAACCAACTGCATGTGTAAAGTGCTTTGGTAAACCAGATCCTTACATCCACCAAGATCTGAGACTGAGTTCTCCTACTAAGATGCCAGACAGGCCTGCAGGAAGGTATAGTGGGAAGCCTTTCTCCCAGAGTTACTTAATTACATATTAGATAAAGTCACCACCTGTGGAGAGGGGAAAAAAAAAAACAAACCCAAAACCAAAACCAAACCCCAACAAACCCACCTAGAAGCCTGTGGGCATTGATTTTGGGCAATGATTATTTCTGAAAAGTATTAAAAAGTTCTGAAACATCCTATGGTCTTCAAAAGTCCAGCAATGAAACAAACCAAGTTTTGTATCACTATATCCTAAACCAGAAAACCTCCTGCCTTGCAAGAACAGACAAAATAGTGGGATATGAAAACTTTGTCATTGCAACACTTTTTAATACAGCAGTTAACAATATTTCTGCAGACATCCACATGCTGAATGTTAAAAATACTTTCCATCTTCATTCTAGTGCAAAATTTTGATGTGCAAATAGCTGCTGTCTTCTCTGAACACAGAGAAGGTCTTCTTTCTAAGGCCTTACCTGAAAAAAGGAGAATCCCAGGGCTGTGAGCATACTCTTTTATTCCAAATTAGGTATGCAGTTACTGCAGCTGTGGGACAAATCGTATCTTTGTACGTACAAAATGGCAAGATGGCCATCTCACTGCAAATTCCAGATGAGGTTGAGTAATATTTTAACATCCTGTACAAATACACTGACCACAGTGCTGTAAAGGACCCTTCCATCCTCTTGAAAATAAAGTATTATAGCATTTGAATAGTCTCAAAGTCCCTTCTCATGTTAAGCAACAGTACTTACAAAATGCACTTATTCCCATAGACAGCAGAAATGGAACAATTGGATCCTCTTGTATTTCAGACAAACAGCTTGTCTTCAGCAGCTTCCATGTATGTCAGAGTTAAAAATAAGCCTTGCTTCTATTTCAAATGTATAGGGAGATGCTGTTCCTGATTCTTAACTACAGGCACAATCACAGTATGACTTGAAACAAAGATCCTTGCCTGTCTTGATGGAAACAAGAGCAAACTTACTACAAGGCTGTGAGGTTTTCCTTATTCTCAGGCTTTCATTCTGTACCTCTCCCTCCCAATAACCAACAGGGATGTCCAGGAATATGAACACAGAATCTTTGTATTTGGCTCCTTCATCAGAACAGCCTGACAATTGTGACACAATACAAGCCTCAGGTTCCTGGCTGTGAGAGGCAAGCAGAGTAGATGTCTGATGAGATTCAAATTTGGATTTAATCTTTTGCTATGTATGTTTTGAATTGAGGGCCAATGCTGAGCTGTTCTAGTGATTTTTCTTAATATACGTCATAGAAGTCACTTTGATAGAATAGAATCATAGAGTCATTTAGGTTGGAAAAGACAGTTAAGACCATCAGATCCAACTGTTAACCCAACACTGCCAAGTCCACCATGAAACCATGTCCCTAAGCACTACGTCTACATGACTTTTAAATACCCCCAGGGATGGTGACTCAACCACTTCCCTGGGCAGCCTGATCCAGTGCCTGGTAAACCTTGTGGTGCAGAAGTTTTTCCTAATATCCAAGCTAAACCTCCCCTGACACAACCTGAAGCTTCTTCCTCTCGCTCTATTTCTTGTGACTTGGGATAAGAGACTGACACTCAGCTCATCGCTGCCCACCTCCTTTCAGGAAGCTGTAGAGAGCGATAAGGTCTCCTCTGGGCCTCCTTTTCTCCAGGCTAAGCAGCCCCGGTTCCCTAGGCTGTTCCTCACAGGACTTGTGCTCTAGAGCCTCCACAGCTTCATTGCACTTCTCTGGACATGATCCAGCAGCTCAGTGTCTTTCTTGTAGTGAGGGGCCCAAAACTGAACACAGTATTCAAGGTGCGGCCTCACCAGTGCCCACTACAGGGGGCAATCACTTCCCCAGTCCTGCTGGCCACACCGTTACTGATGCAGGCCAGGATACCATTGGCCTTCTTGGCTACCTGGGCACACTCTGGCTCATGTTCATCTGTCTGTTGACCAACACCCCCAGTTCCTTTTCTACCAGGCAGCTTTCCAACTACTCGTCTCCAAGCCTGTAGCATTGCAAGGGGTTGTTGTGACCCAATTGCAGGACCCAGCTCTTGGCCTTGTTGAACCTCACACAGTGGCCTTGGCCCATGGATCCAGCCTGTCCAGATTGCTCTGTAGAACCTTCCTACCCTCAGGCAGACCAGCACTCCTGTCCAACTTGGTGTGGTCTGCAAACTGACTGAGGGTGTACTTGATCCCCTCTTCCAGATCATTGATAAAGATATTAAACAGAACTGGCCTCAGCACTGAGCCCTGGGGAACACCACTTGTGACCAGACACCAATTGTATTTAACTCCATTCACCACAACTCTTTGGGCTCAGACATCGAGCCAGTTTTTTACCCAGCAAAGAGCACACACTTCCAAGCCATGAGCAGCCAGTTTCTCCAGGAGAATGCTGTGGGAAATGTTGTCAAAGGCTTTACTAAAGTCTAGGTGGACAATATCCACAATGTTGCCCTCGTCCATTAAGTGGGTCACCTTATCATAGAAGGAGATCAGGTTTGTCAAGCAGGACCTGCCTTTCATAAGCCCATGCTGACTGCACCTGATCACCTTGTTGTCCTGTATGTGCTACATGATGGCACTCAAGAAATCTTCTCCATAACCTTCCCTGGCACTGAGGTCAGACTGACAGGCCTGTAGTTTCCCAGATCCTCCTTCCAGGCCTTCTTGTAGATGGGCGTCACATTTGCTAACTTCCACTCAATGGTGACCTTCCTGGTTAGCCAGGACTGCTGATAAATGATGGAAAATGCCTTGGTGAGCACTTCCGGCAGCTCCCTCAGTACCCCTGGGTGGATCCCATCTGGTTCCATAGACTTGTGTGTGTCTCAGTGGTGCATCAGGTCACTAACCATTTCCCCTTGGACTGTGGGGCCTTCATTCTGCTCCCTGTCTCTGTCTTCAAGCTCATGGGGCTGGGTACCTGGATAACAACTGATGTCACTATTACGCACCATGGCAAAGAAGGCATTAAGTACCTAAGTATTATACTTTCACATATAATAAATTTCCTCCCTTTTTGCTAAGAAAAATGAGAAAAAAAACTTAGTAGAGAAGAATGGTAATCACATATTTGAGTAAAAGACCCCAGGAAAGCAAGAAGAAAATATAAAATTACTTGAATCACCACAGCAAAACAATTTCCTTCAGACCCTTCAGTACTCCTAGCCAGGGGGAATACAGCTGATGAAGGTTAAAAGCAGTGAATTGTGCATGCAGAATAATTCTCAGTGAGCTCAAGGCAGAGAGTTGAAATTGGGTTTCAAGTCTGAAGACACTGAGATCTGGGAACATGGTAGAGAAGTTTATGGAGCCTGTGAAATGCAGGACTGGAGCTAGTTAATACCATAATGTTTTATTTCAGTTGAATTCCGCTCAAGGTTCAAAGATTTTGGTTCAAAATCTTGAAACCTCACTCAACCTCTGTGAACACTTGTACTATCAAGCTCTCCTCAAATGCTGCTACTAGTTGGATGGCTGCTTATTTGGATGAATTGCAAGGTGAGACACACATTCCTTCATTGATCTATATACTAAAATATTATGCTTCCTTTTGGACAGCCAGAAACTTAAGTGAATTCTGTTGGGAGGATTATGGGTCTCTCTGTCTCCAAAGTGTATAGGACAGCAAAATATGCCAATTATAGGACTGAGGAAGGTGGCAATAGTGGGGTTTTTTCTATGCTGCATGACAGCCCTAGGGCAAAACTGTTCCTTACCCTGTCCTTCAGCCAGCAGTATTTCAAAATCTACCAAGACAGGAAACAGCAGTCTCATTTCAGACTGGGAGATCTTGTTCCCCTCATTTGCTGCTCCTTTTGATCAACCCTTACTATGGCCAAGCACAGAAGATAGAGCATCTTCAAGGTTAATTTATCAAACTATAAGCTGATTTGATCTGAAGCTGCTTCATGTATCATTATATTTACCTTTTCTGTAACATATCTAGATTTTGTAAGTTTAAAATCTCTCTGTAAAGCTACATTCCTATTATAGATGGTTCCTGACAATTTTCCATTTGTCAGACAGGTGCTTGGAATGAAAAACGTTATTTAAATGTTCTGTCTATATTGTGTGGCCTAAAGATTCAAATCAACTTAAACCACTTCGGCAGAAATAGGTTAAATTATTCAATCTCCCCAAACCTGAATTTTCCGAGTGTTTAGCTTAGCTCAAAAAAATATATCCTCTATGATCTCTTGTGTTGTAATGTGAGCTTAGATTTCCACTATTGTTAGCTAAAAGCACTACAGGACATGTGTAAGGGACAGATTCTTCTTGATAAAAAGTGCAAATATTGTTCAGCAAATAGAAAAGTCCCCTGGAATCAGGGTTGCACCCCTGTTGACCCCAGACCGGCAAATCAAAGCCTGAAAGATTGCATTAACAGGAGAACCTGTCAAATTTGCCCATGTCTGAAATCCATCTCAGTGCCAAGTGAACCATCAGCTGCAAGGCAGATCATATCCTTGAGAGGGCATCCGGCCTGTCCCTTGCACACAGCTCCCTCTATTAGGATTTATTTACAGAATTCATTTACAGAAAGGAGCTGAAGTAGCTTCTAAGCACTGGGGGGAGG
>NW_010230268.1:2411-23338 GCF_000690775.1 Eurypyga helias | reverse complement strand
ACCGGGCTCTGCTGACCAGCTTCCCAGCCGAGGGATGAACCGGCTCTGGACCAAGCTGCTTGCTGGGTCTTGGCATCTCTCCAGGGTGTTCAGGGTGGTAAAACACAGGATGTGCAGATGAAGGGATGGCTGTGGAAGAGTGTGGGGATGGCTGGGGCTGTAGGGAGAGAATCAAGAGTTTAGTTTCACGTTTAACGTTGGATTGCAACTCATGGGCTTGAGAAGGACAATGGAAAGAGGCGTTTTGATTAAAAAGTAGAAAGGCAAAAGGATTAGGACCTGAGGGAAAAATGAAAAAGGGGGGATGATACGCACATGGTAAGATAAATTACCAGGGGGAAGAATGAAGTGAAGCCGAGGAGGAGTGAATTAACAGCAGGTAATTCCACCCTGGTTGTACAACGCCCTGGTCTGCAGACAAAGCAGAGCAATTACGTGGTTCTGAACTAGCACACTGCTGATCAACCCCCTGTGATTGTGCGTGCTGCAGGTGGAGTCGGTTGTGGTTCCTCTCGGGTAAATACAGAAGGTAAAGGTCCATAAACATCATAAACTGGGGGGCGGACTCTAGAAATCTGTGTTGCTTTTATTGAAGCAGTCAAATACGTGCAGGTTCTGTAGGAAAGAGGCTGCAAATAGGTGCTGTCTTCTGTATTATCTCAAACGTAGTTGGTTTTCATCTAAAGCAAATTGAGCGTGGACTGATCCACCAAAGAGGTGGCATTGGTGCTGACAGTCACTCCTGCCGCACAGCTGGATGTAGTATAAAACGTAGTAAAATTAAACGTAGTAAAATTAAATGGAAGGATGAGCGAAGAGGCTACACCGAATGCAGCACCACTGAATGTCTTCGCATCGCAGCGGCGTGGGAAGGTGGCATGTGAGAGGGGAGGTGTTTCTCTCTGCCTGGAATGAAGGTGTACGCCAGCCCTGTGCTGGCAACGTTAGCTCTCACCTTCATTATCAGCTGAAGGGGGTGTGTGTATGTGTGTGTAGATATGAAAATGATCAGCAAAGGTGCTGCAGACTCCTGGATTCGAAGGCTTTGCTGCTGTAATAGCAAATCTCTGGTAATGGGTGCCTTTGTAAGCGCTTGAGTGTTGACATACTTAAAGCCACATCTGTCCTTACGTGGGAAGTGAATCACTAACACGTAGAGCTGGTCAGTACAAAGAGAAGTGGTTAAGGATTGACTAATGAGGGGTGAAAAAAACAGCATTTAAGGAGGAAAAATGTAATTACTTCTACTTGCAAGCACTACACCTGTGGTCAGTCAGTATAATCTTGCATGCACAGGAGCAGCAGGGACTTTGTCCCCCGGGGTGGTGTCACAGACAGCAGTGTTTAGGAAAGGCTGGTGTCTGTGATGGCTGAGTTTCGGGTGATGCGTCCCCAGGTCACGCTGTTCAGTGCGTGGCAAGGAGTAACCAGGAGGAGAGAACACCTGTACCTGTCTGCCTGGGAACGGCGAGCTGTGCTCCTCCTGGCATTTGGCCTGCACTGGGTTTAATCAAACTGGTGAAGAGATGTGAGAAGCATTTTACATTTTACAGTTGTGGATGCCCCATCCCTGGAAGTGTCCAAGGCCAGACTGGATGAGGCTTGGAGCAACCTGGTCTAGTGGAAGGTGTCCCTGCCCATGGCAGGGGGGTTGGAACTGGATGATCTTTAAGGTCCCTTCCAACCCAAACCATTCTGTGATTCTAATTTGCTGTGTTGGAGCTGCCTCCTGGAGCAGCGTTCAGTAACACCCCCTGGGTTCTAGCCCACAGGGGTTTTCTGCAGGAGCTGCAGAGCATGTCAGTACTGCTTACACGACCCGCGTTGTCACCGGCTGTGCACTTGTTGTCTTTGTGCCGACCTGCTGCCGGGAGTTTGTCCTGATCACCCTCAAGGATCGCTTGGCAGAGTTGGCAGGGGTATGTAACCCTCTTACTCATGCTGTTTGCTCACCCAGTGTCGGCTATGTTGTTTAATCGTCTGAATGCTCCAAGCACCTGCTATCTGCCAGGACACTAGCACGGCACGGGGTAGTGTGGCTGGGGTGTTCCCAGCTTCGGGGCTGGTTTAGTGACATGGATAGCACACCAAAATTAGAATTTCACTGAGCTTTCAGTTCTAGTCGTTGTGTTTCTTTTCTTGCAGTCACTCCCCAGCTCTGCAAACAGCATGCCAAGCTCTTCATTCAAGGGATTTTGCATTTCTGAGGTGTTTCCAAGTGTGTAAGTTTACCGTAGCCTTCCTTTAGGTTTTTATTAAACTTTTCCAAGAATTACATTGGCAGAGCCTCTAAGGCTTTCAGAGGTCATGATCTTGCAATATATCAGCATGAGCTTCCTGGTGAACGTTTCACTACAGTAAGGAAAGGTACTGATTGCAAAAATGCTCAGCTTGCAAGGTTAATGATACTTGAAATGATAAGGGGGCAGGAAGACCAGAAAGCAGAGGGGACCAGGCGAGCGAGGGGCATCTATTTCTGGCCAACTTTTCTTGCTCTGCTGGTTCTCAGAGGTTCGGTTCGGAACCTGGCTGAGGTATTAGTGTTTGTCCATAATTAAAGCCAGGGTTGTTTTACTGTCTGTAGGTGTTAAAAAAACCTGCTTCAGGGGGTGGTGGTAATTAAGCTGTGGTTGCCTTGCGTAATGGGGCAACCTGAAAGTAGTGAAAGGAACTTTTATTGCTTTATTTTTCTTCTGCGCCTCCAGATTCTTAAGGACTGCGTATTACTGCTCCCGTACGATCGCTCTGAGGGGGAATATTTATTACACTGTAGCCTGCTCAGTATGCACAGTCCCTTCGAATATGCTTTACAAAGCTCCTGCTCAGGGCAGCTCGGAGTTCAGGTTGGAAAGGGAGGTAGGAGCAGAGAGCTGTGGAACAGGCAAGGAGAGTGGGATTTTTCTCTGTGTTGGGAGCTCAGACATCTTATTTAGTGGTGGAAACACAGCCTAAAACATTACCTCTTCTCTCTCCAAGATTTGTTTCCAACCTGTGGGTTGTGGATTACTTCTGTGGAAGTATCCAGGGAAGACAACCCTGTTTTCAGGCTGCTTAAATTCTGTAAGGCTGCTAGAAACCTTTTAGTCAACAAGTTGAGAAAAGATAAACTAATGGATTGGTGAATTCATTGTTTTTCTTCCTAGAAACATCTCTGCCTCTGCAAATAATTCCCAGTGACCCTGGCGTTGAGTCTGGGAGTATCAAGAAGCAGTTCTGTAAAGTACTCTGCTAACTTTTCATCCTCAACTATCTCGCACTGTTGCACCCAGATAAGCAATAGTGACAACAGATTTCCTTGCTGCGGCGTAGGAGGAGCTGATCTCTGTCAGCCTCAGTTGGTGAGCACCTTTCCGGCTCCCCTCCCCGTGTCTTGCGAGCACGCATTAGATTGTACGTCTGCTTGATCGTGAGAGACGTTCTATTGCTCCTTCCACTGACCTTTATTTTCCTCTGGTATATTTTGATGGTTTGTAGCTTACACCGTATCTTGCCTGTTTTGCCCAGGGCATTTGTAGTGGTGGGAGAATTTGGGAAAACATGACCCCGTATTTCTGGAAGAAAACAGAAAGGGAATGTAGAAACACAAACAGAATTTAAAATTTAAGAATTACACACCGAAAAAATGGCAATCTGTTCAGCTGATTAGCTGTTTTATTTGCAATAGCTGGAAGAGGTTTGGCACTTGATCCCTCGTCATTGTTTTTTCTGAGAGGGGGAAATCTTTTTCCTAGGAGCGCACAGCAGTCGTGGTTTCGGTAAGCCGAGAAGCACCGGTCCTTGTTTATTTACTTGGTAGTTATGGACCACGTAAGCATTGCACAAATGAATAAACATGTGCGGTGAGAGATTAGATACCTGTGTCTCCCACTAGCCATCTTATTTAAGTATATGTTTGCTCAGGAGATGCAAAGCCTCCTGGTTCAGTAATCCTAGAGCAGTATTGAAACATAGATACTACTGAGTGGTGGGAGCGGGAACCCTTCTGAAGGGCTGATCCTCTTCAACCGTAAAAGGCAGCTGGGCAGCCATTATAGTCTCTGAAGATCTTGGTGTCAGTTTTCCAGTGGTTTTTGTAGTCTCCAAAGACCTTGGTGTCAGTTTTTCAGTGGTTTTTGTAGTCTCCGAAGACCTTGGTGTCAGTTTTCCAATGGTTTTTGTAGCCCTGAAGACCTTGGTGTCAGTTTTCTGGTGTTTTTTGTAGTCTCCAAAGACCTTGGTGTCAGTTTTCCAGTGGTGGCATCCAGTGTGGTTTTTTTGGTTGGTTTGTTTAGTGCAGGGAGCCCGCAGCTCTAATGAAAACTGATTTTGTAGCTGGGAATTTGATAGAACAGTTCTCAAGCTAAGCACTGCAGTTGAGTTGAGAGCTATTATTTCTTCCATTTCACTCCTGGTTTACGCTTCCATCTTTCGGAAGGTTCTAATGATGAGTAACCCTCATCAGCAGTGCTTGGTGAGCTACCAGCTCCTGTCAGATCGGGCGTGATAGAGCACATAAACAGTTTGCAGCTCGAGCTGATGCTGAGGGAGGCTGGGGGGCTGATGCAGCTCTCACCTCAGTGCTTACCAGAGTAACTCCCAAGAGCGTAGCAAGAAAAGCCACTCGGGGTCGTGTGGATATGAAAGTCAGTAACACTGACTCTGCTCAGTATGCTTTTCCCCACAGATTTATCTGGAAGTTATGCTTGTGCCTGTAAGAAATGTCAGTGATGCTTGGGCAAACTTCTCTATAATGTGAATCCTGGTGTAATTAGGTCTGAGCATCTACAACTAAAGAGCTAAACTGATTTACACAAGGAGGCACTATAGTGGCTTTGAATTTCCCCCATAGAAGGGTACATGTGCTTATTCTCAGGTCTAGTAACACCCTCCCTGCACCCCGACCCCTTAAAAATGGGTCCCAGGTAATGCTGGAAAGAAGTTATTTACACAAGCCATGAATCCTGTTCTATGGTATATCAAGAAGCCCTTGAGATTTGACGAGTGGTTCAAAGCTGGCACCCTAAGCTTTGGGTTTTTTTCTTTTTGATGCTCTGGAGTTGAACCTTTGAGGCTTTGAAAATGTCCTTGGCATGAAGAACTCATATATATATTCCTCATAGGAGAAAATATTTGATCTTACTGGAGACTTGGCTGAGTTCCACAACCCATGCGGCAGCCTCCAGATGTGGAAAACGGTAACGCGCTTCCTGTGGAAAGTGTTTGTCTTGCCACCTCCAGCATGAGAAGCAACTGGGAAACTTTATATAAGTCTTCACCAAAATTACATGTTCAGATGAGGCAATAATACTTCTTTGTGAAAGAACTACCATTGTGCAGAGCCATTAATCCTGTTGTCCAGCGCTACCAGCTGAAACGTGCCTGTGAAATTCCAGTGACTTCTTAAAGGCACTGACTTAAACCAATTCAGCTGACACAGCTTTTGTCTCTCAGCGCTGGTTACCATGGCTGTTATCCCACGGTTTGCCTTAGGAAAGCACAGCTCTCTTTGTCCCTCGGCTCTTTGACTGGCGTCGGGTTCTGGGCTCAGCCTGCGGTCCGGATCGCTCACGTGGAGTCTGACACGGCCCCACGGAGCGCAAGTGCGGGGCAGAAGGACGATGACAGTTGTGGAACACAGGACGCTTGTTTTCTCACCTGCCACCAGGGCTGGCCCTTGGGTGGCTTTGTACAGGCCACGTAATTATCCGTGTTCCTCTTTTTTCTTCTCCTTGTCATATGCTTGTGATGTACACGACTGCGGGAGGGGACTGACTTTCAGGCTGGGGTTCAGCTGGCATTTCACTATATTGGTATCTGGAGGCATTACCCAAAGGTACTTTTGAAGCCTCTTTCACTTCGGCTTTTTTTTCCAGAGCGCAGAAGCTGAGCCCCATGAACAACGCCGCTGATATCAGGAAGAAACTGGAGTTGTAGAAGACATAGTGGAAATCACTGGTTATGTCCACCAGGAGACCTGAAATAGAAGACACGGCTTAGTCGGCGAGAAGGTGGATGCTAAAGGCAACTGGGTGACATTTACATGGATGTTAAACTTCAAGCATTCCACAAACTGCCATATACAAAAGAGAACTCTTCGCAGATATGTCTTCTAGATTCCTAGATTTTAGGGGGTTTGTTGGTTTGGGTGTTTTTTGTAGTCACCACTCATGTGATGTTTCTGCGTCTGTATGAAGTATGTCTCAAGGCACAGAAAAATCAGGAAAGAAAGGAAATTGTAGCTTTTCCCCATGCTGCTGATTCATTTTGTTTATTCAGCAGAGGACCCCTGTGCCACTGTAGAGTGACCCTGTTACGTCCCAGGCCAGAAAATAGAACAAATAGAGAAAGAAATCTCTCAAAAATTGACATGTTAGTGTCTGAAAACTGAAAACTTGTCTCTAGTAGTACGTAATCAGGGAGAAGAAAATTCACAGCACAGCAAGGATTATCACTAACGTTAAGCACCTCATTATAAAATGTTTAGAAGTGTGATATATCAAATGAGTAACACTGATGTTAGAGATGGAAAGGTGATACTCGGGTCAAATATACGATGCCTTCTCTATGGGCCGCTTATTTACATGGAAACACTGGAATTATTTGTTTGCTTGCTTGCATTCTTCAGTAAAGATTGGTGATGTTTCTTTTCAAAGGGCACTTCTCTTTCAGGATTGTAAATAGAAATGGAGCTGCTTTTACCGTATTTTGTTTTGCCCATCTGCCACTCCTATCAGAGATGTCCAAGGAAAGGCCTTTGTTGCACTTTGAGAAAAGTGACTGGCACACTAATTCCAGGGAATACCATGAAATACAGTGCATGTTATCATCCCATTCTTTGAGCAGCCATTATTTTTCTGCTGAATGGCACACAGTTCATTGTCTGGAGAACTAAAGCCTGAATCGAGGGTTCATGCTCAGGTTCACATTTCTTGCTTGTTAGCCTTTTGAATCTGCTGCTGTGCTGCAGGAGCAGGTGCACCTTCAACAGGTCACTCAGTGGCATTTGGAGTGAACTGTGAAATCTGTGAATAATTCATTGGATTGGGGGCCATAGGAAGCTCCTTTCTTGTCTCCAGAGGAAAATGAGCACGCTCTAGAACTCGGAATTAAGAGCAAACTGAAGCTTTTACTATAAGGCTCTTGAATAATGCAGAGCTGGTAATAATTCTGATCACAGTTAATTTGTTTAATGGGATGTTCGCAATTCCCTGGGACTTCATAGGTAAAACAATGCAAATGAGCAAAGCGGTGAAAGGGTTCGTAGACAGCAAGATCCTACCACAGTAATTCCTCTCTGCGTCTTGCCACTCGCTGGAAAAAAGCCCTCCTTGCTCCCGTGCCTACCAGAGCTGGTGGGTGACGTTTTCACTGTCTGCTGTTGCTGCAGTGACGCTTGGACAGCTGCAGCAATGACCTTCCTTCAGCTGTGAGGAGATGAGGGTTTCTTTCTGCCTCCCCCTTTCCTATGGCTCCCTTGGCATAACTCACCTGCCTGCATGGGTTTGGGAACTCCCTCGTTTCTCTTTATGCCCCGACCAGTGTCTAACCGACGGTTTCTTTCCCAGCCTGCCTCAGTAGCTTCTCTCACCTGTGAGAGGGGGTCCGATGAGGAGCGTGATACTCTCAAGGATGGTGAAGAGCCCTAGAGCACTTGAGAACCTGTCCATCTCCACCACATCCATCAGCACCTGGAAGAGGAGTGCCCCGATGCCGCTCATGGCTATACTGAGGATGACGCAGTAGACGATGAGCACGCTGAACTCAGCTGAAATGACACAAATGAAGTTGCTCAGCCCGCAGAGGAGGACAGCCAGGCTGAACAGGTAGATGCGTCTCCCTGTGAAGGCACTGTGTCCTGAGAGCAGCCCTGTCAAAGGGCGTATGAAGATGTTGATGAATCCGATAATGGAGATGAGGAGGGCTGCCCTGCGTTCTTCCACCCCGTTCTGGATGGCGTAAGGCACAAGGTAGACGTGGGGTAGGGCAAACCCCATCATCATCCAGGTCACTCCAATTGTGTAAATCTGGTAGCCTTTGTTTTGACAGAAGATGTCAAAAGCCAGGTACTTCTGCAGCATATGGAAGCATGCTGTCTTCCTGGTTTTCTGCTGGAGCTCAGGGTAGGGAGATGTTCCATTGGATAGTTGTGCCTCTTCTTCTCTCCTCTCTGGCTCCTCTGCAGGCTTGAGTGACTGTAGTGGTGACCCTGATTCAAGTTGTACCGGTCTCATAATGGCTCCACAAACACAGCAGTTCAGTAATATTCCTCCAAAGATGAGGAAAGTGTTTCTCCAGCCCATCTCATCCAGCAAGTATTGAGAAAGCAGCGGCCACAGTGTGAAACCCAGGGAGACGCCAGTGGACGCCATGGCATTGGCCAGCGTTCGCCACCGTACAAAGTAGTAGCCCAGCACGGTCACTCCAGCCTGGAAGCTGAAACATGATCCCAGACCTAAAGGTAAGAATGAAAGAGAAAATGACAGTGCATGATCCCTCTGCCTTATCTTAAAGGATGGAAAGAGCCCAAATGCGGAGGGTACCCACCGATGACTTCATTTACTACTGGAACATCTCCTTGCCTGCCAGGCTGCACATCCTCCAGTGCTTAATACTCCGAAACCTTGCACTTGGGGCAAGGAAGGATATTGCACGTAAACCCCTTGTGTTCTTGGGATATGCTGACATTTGTCTGGGACACACTGCCATTCCTAAAATTGTTATGGAATTGTTCATTAAAAACTTGGGGTTTATACCACAAGCAACAAGCAGCACTGCTTTCCTGACCCCTTCATCAGGGCTCAGGGAGTTACTCCTTGTCTTTATGCTGCGGGCACAGCTTAGCTTGCAAGATCCAACAGGATTTGTCCTAAAGCAACCTGGCTGAAGAAATCAGTTTCTCCATGTTAGAAAAGAGCAAGACTTGAACAATAGTCACATAGGAGAAATATTTGGAAAGAGAAAGTTCCCATCTGTCACTTCTGTTCAAAACCAACGTGTTCTTTCGTTAGCAAAAAGATACCTCCACATTTTCCCAGATTGGGAGTGGTGAAATAAAAGTCCAGGGAACCCGGGGGGGACGTTGTCCCAACACATTACATTCCAAGATTGGAAAAAAAAACCCCACCTTTTTCCAAGGCAAAAGGCTGCAAAGCTACTAAAAAGAACAGATGTCTTTACTCTCCATTTCTCCCTCTGGACTCCTGCAGCCTTTTCCAGAGAGAAGCACTTTCCAGTGAGCTTGGCTGGATGAGAGGTGTGTGTTAAAGGGGTGTGAAGAGCAACCCAGCTGCTAGACAATTCCTCCTGCCCTGTGGGGCTTCTGATTTACTCTGTTTCACAGCTGAATGGAAAAACCTGAGCACTTAGGACTCTCACTGTTCCCTGTCTCTCGAGTCAAGCCCAGCAGCTGGGTTTTCCTGCTGTTCTTTGGTGCTTACCGGTGATGAGGCCAGCCGTTAGGTAAAGCTGGCTGATGGACTCGCAGAAGGAGCTGGACACCATGCCCACGCCGCTGAGCAGGCCTCCCAGCATCACAACAAACCTGCAGCCAAACCGCTTCACCAGGATGCTGCAGAGGGGCCCTGGAACCAAAAGGGAAGCAGTTAGGGAAGAAGGAAATAGTTTGTACCCACTGGAGTGCTGCAGTTATCAAATGATTTAGTCTAGAGACCCTGAGGATTGTCCCAGCAGCATCATGTAATGGGGGAGCCAGGAGTAGAAAAGATATTCCCTGATCCTCCCCAGTGCTTGGTCAACTTGTCAGCTGAACAGAAGGCTCCTGTAATCTGCTTGAGTTTTGGACATCGAGCAGGATTTCTAAGCTTTCCTGTGGTGGATTTGGGTTAAAACTCTTGGAAAAGGAACACAAGAAGGAGCTTCAAGTGTAATTCTGTTCCCACATGATATAAATTCTGGCAATGATTTGAAAAAGCAGAGGACTTCTATTTCTGCACCTCCAAGTAAGAGATGCTGAGCAGGGTGATACTTCTGTTTGTACATTTCCACTCTCATTTCACTGTGTTTTTCAAATATTCTGCCACAAACTCTCCTACATTGCCCTTGCTGTCCCAATACCTGGGTGAAACTCCGTGCAAGAGAAGGCAGACTGACTCTGAACTAGCTCAAGAATGGGAGAAGAATGAACGTCATTAAGGAGGATTATTTGAAAATGGCTGGAGAGGTATATTCATGTCTGCTTGGGAATCTATCTAAGCTTCAGGCAGGAGCATCCAAGCTGCAGCTTGTGGAGTCTTGCAGCTGTCCTGCAAGTCATCTTCCCCAGGAAAATACTAAGATGATGTTGTCAGCACAGCTCCTTGCACATGCCTGTCCTGGCATACCTGGCAGGGGTGGGAAGGTATAACTGTGTCCACTTCCAAGAGGACGCAAGCCTTGGGGCAGACCGTGTGCATCCCGGTTCCCACTCCCACGCCTCCGGCACAAACAGCGCAAAGGCGGGAGCGAGACCCAGCTGCTTCCGATGGACAGAAACCTGGGCTTTGTTGTGCACGCAGACTGCTGCAGGCTTTGCCAGGGAAGAGCTGTGTGATCGCAGCAGAAAGAGCAAGGAACAAATAGGCATGGAGGTGTGTGTATAAGGTCAGTTAAATTCCTTAGTTTTCATAGGCTTTACCAAACCATGAGATCATGGTAAATGATCAGTTTGTTAACATCATTTAGCTTCCTTAATTTGGGGTAGGAAAAGATGACTTCAGACCTGCAGACCATCAGTGGGAAACACGCCTCTCTCTGCACACTCTGGCAGAAGAGGACCTGAAGCTTCCTTTGAGGATCCTCAAGGTTTTCCAGGTTTTATTAATTATTTTCCCCCTCTTCTGAGCACTTAAGGTTTTATAAGCAACGGCAAAATGACTGTAAGCTTATAGGAGTCAGTCAGCGTGGGGGAAAATAACCTGTGGCATGTTGGTGACCTACGTCAACGTCTGGTTTGAAATAAAATCCACACAGTCAAGCCAACAGTGGAACGTTATTAAAATTAGGACTTCAGCTGTCTGTATTTTGATCTGCTTGGGGGATTTTCACCTCAGACTTCAACTGGCCTTTGCAAAACTGTGCAGCAAACTGGTGACTGGATGATTTTTCCTCCTGCTGACGACATGAAGGATGGTGCTGCTGTTGAACCAACCCAAGTGGCCAGATGTCATAAACCGAACGCTCCAAAATAATGAGATTGGCTCTAAAAATCTTAAGGGTTTTTCATTGTTTCTTCCTGTTAACTTACTTTCTAGGTTTCAAATGTTACTTCTTGCTCGCCTGGGGCTTTTGTGCTTTTCTTTGCAAAAATAATTGCAACAAAAGTGTTGCATTTGTACAAGTGTGATCCAGAGAGTTGACGTGCACATCTGTATCTAGGAGCAGGACCCTGGAAGAGCCTGAACTCTGCATTTCCCCTTTCCGAGTTGACCATCGAGTTGAGGTCTTGAGTGATTCTTAAAATAGCCATTAATCACTTTTACCTAGGCACACAGCCTGGGTAATGAGATATGTTTGGTCTAGTAAGTTATGTGCTATTGTTTGCACTGTGCCCTTCCCTGTCCTGCTGAGCTGAGGTTAGCTCTCCTGCGTGCGACCTTCTCACTCCACTGACCTCTCTGAGAAGGGGCTGATCTGCCCATTTCCCTTCATCGTTTCTTGCAACAAATACACTTTTTTCCCCCTTCGGTTCACTGAATTAAAAAGGATAGAGGAGAAGAAAAAGAAAAGAGAGAAAAACCTTTAAGAGACACTGGTGACATAGCAGAATCCAATTTTGGGAAGGGTTTAAGTGCCAAGATGATGGATGTAACCAGAGAACTTGAATCAAACAGAGCCTGGCCCCCTGTGAAGGAAGTCAGAAGTTGCAGCACAAGCCATACATGCTTGGCCTGAGAGGGAGTCTTTTATCTCTGTTTTTTCATTGTTTTTTTCTTCCTGGTCTATGGTTGTGTTACTCCTGGGGCACAACAAGAAGCACCCCTCTGCTGTAACAGTCTGCAGGAGGAGACGCAACTGGCGAGCAGAGCAACAAGTCTTGTACTTCACTGGCTATGCCCTGACAAGTTGTTAGTGAATATAGTGAACGTGAGGTTATTCCCTCCTTGGCTAATTCGTAACTTTTGGATCTATTTACTGGCTGTCTTTGTATTACCTTTTACTGTGGGTACAGCCTCCAACAAAACAATTACTTCATTAAAGAAGATAGGATAGTTGATATTTTCTTGTGGATGCTGCCAGATTTGTCCTTCCTGGATGTGCTGGGACTGAGCTGCTTCTGAGACCCTTTCCCAGAGCCAGCAGGTCCTGTTTGCCTCCTTCCCACTAACGGCAGCAGGACCGCAGGGGGATGGCAGGCAGCACAGGGAATGCCCAGCAGTTTCCAAATCCAAAGCCCCAAGGATAATGCTCTATTTCTGCTGACCTTCAGTCATAATTCCTTCTGTAGTCGCTTCCTCGGAGGTCTCTTTCCATCTGCACCTTGCAATTCTGGACCCAACTGCCCTGCTAAGGTGCGAACTCTCCCACGTCAGCAGGTCCCTCACAGGGGCCTGAACTGCCGCAGCCTTCGCATCAGCGCTGCTCAGAGCTCTGCTTTTGCCCTTCTTCGTACCACAGCCTCACCCTCCACCGGTGTTGGAGGGGGCAGGTCTGAGTTCGGGGAGCAGCTCAGGTGGGCATCACTGGATATTTTGCTGCTTTTGCCTGGCGGGTTCTGGGAAGTCTGTTTATCGGATCAGCACAGGAGCTGGACGTGGAGGGGTCAAAAGCACTACTGGCTGCTCTTTGGGAACTCCTGGACCTTCTGGGTGCTTTTCTCTCCAGAAATATCCGTCTGGGTGGGGACTCAGGGGACGCTGTCCTGTGCAGCTCCCACACTTTGTCTGGGGGATAAAACCAGTGATTCACTCCACTATCCACAAAGTGCAACCCCCCTTCCATCCCCCTTCGCCTGGGTGCTGCCTGACCCACATTCTGCATTAATCCAGCTTTGCTCATGTCCACCCCGATGCCTGCTTGGGTGTGCCCTCTTGCTTTTAGCACTCTGCCTCAGCTGGCAGCCCGGAGGAGCTTGGCTTTTGGCATCTTCTCAGCCATGAAGAACACAGCTGTCGTGTGGCACATGAAGGAGATGTGTTCTCGTGGACAGAAGATGAATCAAGAAAGCACCCGAGCTCCAGTGCTTCCTGCCAGCTTATTCGAAGAACTGCTCTGGGGAATAATGAAGTTCTCACTGCTCTGGAGAAGCTGGGATGAGAAAGGGATTCACCTCCTTGAGCAAGAGTCTTGGTTGGCTCTTAGAGGGGCAAAAGGGAGCTTGGTGTCTGCGGACACTTAGCCCTGGGCATGGATGAGAGTGGTTGGAAGATGCGATGTGCTGCCAACCAGCTGGTCTGCTCAGATCTCTCCTTCCACTGACCACCATAATGAAATATTAAAAGTGCCCTCGTTACAGCCCCTCACCAGCAACACAACCACAGGAGCCGGTGGAGGACATTCCCCGCAGCCGTTACTCACCGCCTCCGTGCAGCACAGCCACCATGATGGACGGGAACCACGACGTCTCGCTATTGCTGGCTTGGAACTCGTGCTGGAGGTCCGTGAAGAAGACACCAATGCAGGAGGGGAAGCCCAGCGTCAGCCCCTGCAGCAGCACTGCGGCGAGCAGGACCATCCATGCCCATCCCCGGTCCTGGGGCTTGGCAGCTTTGCCCGCTGGTGCTCCTCTTGGGGACATGGTGGCTCCTTTCTCCTCCTAAGGCAGCCTGCCGGGGAAGGGAGCGCAGCTACCATGCAGCCCTCAGCCCCGCCAACAGACCTACGGAGAAGAGCTGGTGGTATTCCCGAGCCTCAGCGGCACCACCGCATCCCACACCCTTTGCAGCTGACACTCCGGACTTTTTGCTCTGCATTTCTCCTAGCACCTCCCTTCCTTCTTGCTACAGGATCCTGGAACGGGTTGCTTGAGAAACAACTGCCTTCCCCTTTTATATTTCACAAGACTGTGACCTCAGCCAGGTACAGAGCAGGACCACACCTCCTCTGAGGTATGAATTGGCCATACCTCGTTCCCGCCCTTATTTTCCCTTTCACCTGCTTTCATCATACGGAGTCCCCTTGCTGGCAATTGCTAAGGTCACTCAGTCCTCATGCTGAGAAGGGAAAAACTCTGCAAACGCCAAGAAAAACAGACATACAAAGCTTGCATGTCGCAGCAGAGTTCAGTGTGAACCCTTCAGGAAAACTGCCCCCACCTACAAAGTGCTAGTGGTGAAAAAAACAATTTTTAAAGCCATTAATTAATTAGGAGCCGGTGATCGCAGTTAGGCTTTTGGTTCATCTCTGTTTAGATCTAGAGCTTCTCCCGAGAGATGCCAGTTCTGATTTCTTTTGAGACCGGCAGCACGCAACATAGAGCAATAGCATTCCCCACACTCCCCACATGAATAAACATGCTTTAAAAAAAATATCTTTGGCAGCTGGATGAGCTCAAGAAAAGGTCTCATAAGGTCACTGCACAGCGCAATACTTATTTAGCACTCCAGCGGGGGTTATTCCCTAAAACAATAGCTACATCCGAGTTTCCTGTGCAGCTTTAAAAATTAATAATAGTTCGATTTAGCTCATTATTTCAGACATTTTGGTTAGTTTCATACCTCAGGCTGAGACCAGGACTGGTCAAACACAGGGTAGCCAGCACTTGGCTGCGTGCGCGGCGCGGACAGCTCATCCCCGGTGTGCGCAGCCCCGTCGGCTCGTGGCCCACGGTCGGATACTTCTGCTTCAGTAGCGACTACAAGCTTTGATGAAGTCTTTTGCAATATTAACCTAGGCATCACTTCTGTAAACAGGGCTCTCATGCCGGCTGGCTCGCAGCCAGAGGCCGGGCGGTAGGGGCCCCGTGGGAAGGGGCTCTGAGATGCAGATCACGGCGGTGGTGCTCAGCACACTTTAATCCTTTGTCCACTTTAGCTGGGCGCAGATAATGCAACTAATTCAAGTGCTTGTCTCTCTGGTGTGAATTAGCTGGATGACAGCCTAAAACCTCTCCCTGGCAACAGCAAACCTGGAAAAAAAGGCAGAAGCACAGCTCCTCTCTGTTCCCAGCTGCCCTGTCCAACTCTTGAGCGTGTCCAGCAGAAGATTCCTGGCTCCTCTCACATCTCCCTGTGCGCCTGCTCGCCGAGGGGGGACTCTCCAGTGGGGCTGCAGACCCCATGGCTTGCATCCACCCTCTGCCCCTGGCTGCAGGACGCCTTTACCCTGGGCAGCCCGACCTGTGCGCTCGCTGCAAGGACCCTGGGGATGTGCTGCCAAGTGCCGCGTGGCCTCCTCGCTGCCTTCTGCCTGCATCAAGGTAAAGGAATGGGTTTGTGCCAGCGCTGGCTACACCGAATGATAGCAGTGCTGCAAAACCTTGGCATAACCCTCCTCGGGGTAACTAGATAGGCTGGATGGTGCAAAGGTCTAGGGTTAGCGTGTGCTTCCGTGCTTATATGGGCTCGATGTTCTCGGGCAACCTGCTCCTGGTGTCGAGCCGGGAATGTCGAGCAGGGACATCTGTGAAAGACAGGCGGATTTCACATGCACGTGATCGTTTTGCGCTCACAGCGTCGGGAGCAGGATGGAAGTTCACAGCCATGGCCACACCTGGGTGCCTACCTCAATCCGTGCTTTTGTTGGGAGCAAATGCGGCGGTGCAGAAGTGCTTCCCTCCTGCAGCCCGTGCAGCGCCCGCGGACAGACGGGTGCCCTGGGTGGGACGAGGGGGAGCACGCTGCAGGTTTCAGCCTCTCTTTCCGTCTGCTCTCTGCCATTCGCTGTCTGCCCTGATGAGCTAATTCTCTCTCGTTCAGGTCTGCATGTTGTTTCTTCTTCCAGTGCCTCCCGAGACGCCAGCATTCAAGCCTTCTTGGATTTCCCTAGCTGCAATGGAGCAGCCCTAGTTTATGGCAGCAGACCACGAGTGCTCACATAGCGATTCTCCCTGCTTCCTCCGTGCCTCAGTTTCCCCCAGCTGTGATGGAGGGACAAGCAGTTGCTGGGATGGGGGTTGCTGGCTGCTCCCTGCAAGGGCAGGCAGCCCTTTATGCTGAGAAACACAAGGGCGTTTATGGAGCTCACCTCCTAGGTGGAGGTTTATATTTAGCCTGCGATGATGGTATCTCTGTACTGGGCTCGGTAGGAGCTTGCAGCTGGTGGGAGCCTCCGCGGGGAGGAGAGCAGCGACTTCTCCCCTACAGCCGCTCCGGAGGGATTCCCAGCAGCAGGGCCCAGTGGGGAAGTCAGGAGTGTGGCTGGTGGGGGGGGAACACACACAGAACCACTGTCCCCAGCGATGGGGCTCGGAGGGATGTTCAAAGACCAGGTGATGCCAGCAGCTGGGGAGCAGGGGTGGAAACGGGGAGGAAGGTTTCTCATTCATGGTACGTTAGGTCTCTACATCCTGATGTGTGGCTTCCTCCTGCCGCCCCACCCAGCCCGTGTGTATGCTGGATGTGTAGTTTATGAATGTGTGAAACAGGCTGATGTGGAGAAGCCAGATGTTTACTGTAAACCGAGCGGGGTGGTAAACTGTTTGTGGGGTCACTCAGTGTCTGTTAGGGGGAGGAAGGCCAAGCGCTTCTCTCGGTAAATACCTTTATAAGTGTCTTTTAAAGTACCTTTTCATCCTGAGATCTTTGCTCCTTGGCCATCCTCCCAGGAAGGTTGTGTTTTATCCCAGCTGACTTTTCCAAGGTCTCCCAGTCAGTTGACCATAGAGAATCCAGATTAGAGAATCCAGATTAGCTCCGGTTAAAGCGCTGGCCCAAGTGGTGCAGCCTGGCCCAACGCTGGGGGTTTATGTCTGCCCGGTGTCACTTGTCAGCAGTTGCTCGCAGCCCTTCAGGGCCTGGGGCACGGTGGAGGGGGCTGCAAATCCCCTGCTCCGTGCATGTCCTTACTGGCATGTTGTGGCTCTGCAAGCCAGTCCTGAGCTCGGCACCAGTTTTGGGACAGACCGTGTGCCGGGAAACCAAAGTGCAAATGCCCTGGAGCTTGCAAATTGCTTTTCAGAAAGACTAGTTGAATTTGTTCCAGAGGTCCAGACTAGCAAATCCCCTGACAGATTGAATCTTTCAGAGGAAGTCGGGCTGGGGGTGGTGTTTGGTTTGGATTTATTTAAAAGCAAGGAAAACTAAGTGACATTTCAGCTGTGGGATTGCAGAGCGTTTCAGGGCTGGCTTCCTGCCACAGGTTCAGTCCCAAATTAAACTCCAGCTCTGATCCTTCCCTTGAACCCAGACAGACCTAGCAGACACAAACCTCTCAGAGCACCTGAAAACAATTTCTGGCCTGAGACTGAGCCAGGGATAGGATCTGAACAGCCCTGGCAGAACCCCTACAGACCAGCTCTGCTGGTGCTGGGAAAAGGGGACTGTGCCAAGGATGGGGGAAGTGCTGGTTTGTCATGAGTTTCCCAAGCAGTTCCCACAGCATCACTCCCACATCCTCCCCCTACAAAGGGCATCAGGGTCCTGCCTGCACAAACAGGTCTTAATTAGCCTGATCAGCCTCATCTGGGGACCCCTCCCACACCCCCTCCACCCCATTTGTTCCCCAGCTGCATTTAAGACCAGCTCCTTGCTTAAACTGGGTTTTGATCTGTCTCACTGAGGTTTTCTGCTCTCCTGGGTTGACTTTGGATCTGCCTGGCTGCTTTGTGCTCAATAATCACCAATAACGTGGCTGTGACAGCAGGTGAGAAATCCCACTTTTGGGACCAGGTTTAATGTCCATTAGGCAGTACCAGGGATAACATGGCTTGGCGTGGGGATGGGGAATGAGGAGACAGCTGGCTCCGGAGCGTACACCAACAGCTCCTGTCAGCTCACAGGAATCCAGCAAGATGTGGCTTGTCCCTGCTTGTTACCCTGATGGCAAAGCTCTGACTGGTGGGGGATTGCAGATGGTTTGTGGCCAAGCTGGCCCTCACCCTCCTGGCTGCGCTGCTGTCCCCCCCCCTGCCCCGTCTCTGCCTGTGGCTTTCCCAGAGCCCGTGCTTTGTGTGGGAGGTAGGGAGGTCAATGCCAAGAAGGGCAGCTCATCCCAAGGCGATGGGGATGGCTCCAGAGATGACTCTGAGAATGATGTGCTTGTGTAAATTCAGGTTGGAGGCAGCTTTGGAAGTGGCTTTGGCTCGCGCTCTGTGACACCCCATGTCCTGTGCTGGGGGGTTGCACTCCCCTGGGAGCGGGGCAGAGGTGGGGACCAATGCTGGCACAGGGGCTTGGCTAGGCTGAAGTTACTGAGGGTACCTGGAAGCTGCTGATGCTTTTCTTCCATCGATTTCCTGCATTGGTGAAGGTGAGGAGGGTGGTGTGTTCCCTGAAAAGTGGGCTGGAGTTACCTTAGCTGCATGACAGCTCCAGCCAGGAGAGGAAGCCGAGGCACAGGGAGGGGGCAATGGGCAGTGCTGCAGCTGTGGGTGAGAGTTTAACCCTGCTGCAGCCCATCTCTCCCCTGGATTGACGTCTGGGGACCCCAAGCAGTGACTTGAGGGGTTCCCTCTAGTAGTTCTTATCTATCAAGCTCTTAATTGTCATTTATCTTGCTGTTTATTAATGAGCAATAAGGGACTTAATGGGGAAAGGATCAAGAGAAGTGTTTCCCTATGGCTGGCTGCTGGATCCTTGGAGCAGGTGGAGGAGGTTGTGGAGCCAGAACTTGTGGAGTGTTGTTTTTAGGAACCCAGCAGGTTTTTGGGCTCTAGCTAGCCAAGAGAAGCAGCTTTGGCTGTGCTGCTCTGAGCAAATGCTCTGCCATCTCAGCCAGGTCCTGCTCAGGTCTCTTGTCCAAGGACAGTTGCTCCAAGGAAGGTGAAGGTGATGCTTAGAAGTCACAACAGGGTAGAAAAGGAGATCCAAAAATTTAGTGCCAACGCCTAGGCTCTTCCTGCCCACACCCAGAGGGAGCACTGTGTTCAGCACAGTGATTCTTGGAAAAATAAAGGCAGGAGCTCTCTATCCTGCTGGGAAGCGCAGGTTGCTGTGTGCATCAGGGTCATGTTGCCAGGGGGTGAGTGAAAACAGCAAAATGTGGCCTTGAGCCTTTGTTTTATGGGTAGAACCCCTTTGGTTTGGCAAATACAAACAATCCCCTTCTTATCGTGGTTTAGGCACAGCGGGTAACTAAGCACCACACAACTGCTTGCTCACTCTCTGCCCCCTCCCACCATGGACAACTGCTCACCACCTGCTGAGCAATGCCCAGGCAGTTCCTGACCTGCGGTCATTGTGCCCGGTCAGCTCCCCCCAGTTTATATACTGAGCATGATGTCACGTGGTATGGAATATCCCTTTGGCCAGCCTGGGTCAGCTGTCCTGGCTCTGCTCCCTCCCAGCTTCTTGTGCTCCGCCTCACTGGCACGGCATGGGAAACTGGGAAGTCCTTAACTTAGTATAAGCACTGCGTAGCAACAGCCAAAACATCGGTGTGTTATCACGTTATTCTCGTGCTGAACCCAAAACACAGCACTGCACCAGCTCCCAGGAGGAAAATTAACTCTATCCCAGCTGAAACCAGGACACTGACTCATCACATGTTTCTCTGCATTCAAATTTTACCTGAAAACCCACGGAAATATTAGGGTGACTGTTCATGAGGTATTTCCTACCCCTTTTAGAGATTAACTTGCTTGCTTTTTTATGACATCTTGAACTCAGTGCTTGGGTTCAGGGCTTGGCTCTTTGCTTGGTTGCCCAAACAGTTTTCCTCATTTTTAGCCACTGAATTCATCAAGATCACTGGTGCGTGTTTTCCTGGCTGTGCTGAAGGACCTGCTGCCCAGGACTGCCTTGAGCTAATCATGGGTGGAAGGCGCTCACCTTTCCCACGGGTTTTCTTGATGACATAGAGATCAGCTGAGCTCTCAGCTCACAGGGATCTGTTTGAGACCCATGAAACTTGAGGTCTCCCTGCACTTCAGACTGATGGTGAACTTGCATCAGCCTCCCATCTGCTGAGGTCTGGGAGACCCTCAGAGGGATGGAGGTCTCCAATTGGAAATATTGCTGGAAGGTCAAATATCAAGGAATCGGGGATTGGTTTGGGTTGGAAGGGACCTTAAAGCCCATCCAGTTTCAACCCCCTGCCATGGGCAGGGACACCTTCCACTAGACCAGGTTGCTCCAAGCCTCATCCAGCCTGGCCTTGGACACTTCCAGGGATGGGGCATCCACAGCTTCTCTGGGCAACCTGTCCCAGTGCCTCCCCACCCTCTCCAGGAAGAACTTCTTCCTGATATCCAATCTAAACCTCCCCACTTTCAATTTAAACCCGTTACCCCTTGTCCTGTCACTACAGGCCCTTGTAAAACATCCCCCCAGCTTCCTTGTAGCCCCCCCAGGCACTGGAAGGTGCTGTAAGGTCTCCCCAGAGGGGAGAATCCCATCCCATATTGATGCCTTTGCTCACCTGTTACATCACCCTCTGATGGCAGTTGCTGGGGGATTGCAGCTCCTTCTTTACTCTGGTTTGGAGAAACTGATGTGTTTCTCCAGCCTTGGAAGGGAGAGGGTACTTGGGGGTTATTTGCCCATATGAAAGTTGGGTTAAACCTTCAGTAACTGTCTCAAAACCAGATCTAGGTGGAAGGCTGTGACTAAGGTCTGTGTTTCCCAAACAAGTCAGTGAGCTGGGCTGAAAATACCTGCAGGCTTTCTGTCTGCAAATAGATCTCGCTTGATTACCTTGTTCCTGGAGAAGGTGGGTGGGTAAGTGACGAACTGACCTTCGTCTTTAGGGGAGAGCCCGAGGCAGAGCAGAAGAGCCGACGTGTTGTGCAAGACACACTCACGGCTGTGGCCAGACCTCTGCACCGCCGGGTTGCACCCTCCCAGGCATGTGTGGAGAGGGGAGATGCAGCAGCCCTTTCCACTGCCTTTTGCTGCAGCCCCAGGCCGTGCTTTTGG
>NW_010230268.1:0-2375 GCF_000690775.1 Eurypyga helias | reverse complement strand
AACCCCTTTCCTATCTCTAATGTCAATTTGGGTTTCCTCTTTTGAGCAGACAAGTGGGAAAAACAAAGGAGCTGTGCTCCAGGCGCCGTGCTGCCGGCTGGGTGACTTTGGGAGCTTTGCGGTGCTGTGGCCAGCTGAGCCCCAGCCCAAGGGAGACAGGTGGCCCCTGGGCACAGCGTGGTGGCCAGGCTGGGCTCAGCCCTTGTGGGAGCCTCAGCCTTTCCTTCCAGAGGGTTGTGGGATTGCTCCTTTTAAGCCCTTTCCAGTGCAGAAAAGGCTGATACAGGGGTTTTACAGTCCCTCTGCTGCAGCTCGGATCTGCGTGCTACTTACTGACTTACGCTGTGGTGATCGGAAAATCTCAGCCGTGGTTTGCTACCCATCTTCCTCCCAAGCACCTGGCAAAGCCACCCTGGGGATTTGCTTCCCCCAGTTGCCTTTGGGAGGCAGGAGGGACCAGACCCTGCCCTGGGTGGGTACTAAATTCCTTGGGTGTTTTTGTTCTGCCTTGATGGTGGCACAGCCCCAGGCTGGAGCCCCTTGCCCCCAGGAGCTGCTTGTCCCTGGGGAGGAGCCTCCTCCAAGTATCCCACATCTTGGAGCAGCGGGATTCAGAGGCAGCCTGGGGTGCTCTGGCAAACCCAGCCAAGAAAGATCTAGGGCCTTAACCCTCTGCTGAATGCAGCCGTGCTGCAAACCCATCCCCATTTCCCTTCTCCTGCTGCAACAGATCCAGGGCAGCCTTGGGTGTTGGCAGCCCGCGGAGGTGAGCTTTGTGCTGGCCGCTGGCAACAGCAGGACCTGCTTATTAAGAGATGGTGTATAGGGTTTGTTTTTATTTTGGGTGAGGTAAGACACGCAGCATTGCTGCCTACCCAGCACAACCCCTCAGCTCTTGGCAATGCTGGGGCAGTGCCTGTGTTTTCTGCAGCAAGAAGAGATGGGTTTTGAAAGGAGTTCAGCGAGCCTGGTGGCTCCAGCTTGAGGCTTCTGCAGAAACCACTGAGTCTTCTACATGGGGATGTAG
This sequence comes from Eurypyga helias, assembly GCF_000690775.1. Classification (NCBI taxonomy): domain Eukaryota; kingdom Metazoa; phylum Chordata; class Aves; order Eurypygiformes; family Eurypygidae; genus Eurypyga; species Eurypyga helias. Next base: position 1,348 of record NW_010230268.1, on the reverse strand, counting down.
CCGTGTGCTAGAGGAACCGCCCGCCTGGCAGACCTGGAGCTGGTTAAAGGTCCTGCACACGGGATTTTCCAGCCTCCATGGATTTACAGGGCACCCCTATAGTGGGAGAGCAGGGAGGTTGTGGCTGCAGGACTGAAATGTCGGCTGTAATTCAAATTTCTGCCAAGTCCTACCCTGTAAATGAATATACCTGTGGCCCCCGCCGTGCCGGCCCTGCAGTGTCCGTCTCTGCCCAAGATGCTGCCGCACTTGAGCACGGCTTTGCTCTGGGCACGTTCCCTGGCAGCCCAGACCTGCAGTCAGGGCTGGCACGGGCATATGGGGATGGGTCAAGGTTTGAAAAGTACCATCCTACATCAACCCATGCTGTGTGGTGACTTGGCTCAGCCATGGTCTCTGCCCCCCCATGCCTGCGAGCTCCCCCTCTGCGGCCCCACGGCGGGGGAAGAGTCTCATCTTCCACTGCATTGGCATTAAACCTGATTTGGGGATGTGCCAACCCCCTCCCTGTTCAGTTGCCTTGAGGCTGGGCAGCCTTCAGAGTAGCTACAATGGTCAGCAGCCACTTGTAGTCCAAACGAAGACTAAATTAATCCATGTTTTCCCATTCTTATGTCTTTGCTCCTCCTCCTTTTCCCTGTGTTGGGCCTGAACGGTCAACGTTATCCAACTTTTGGCATCACCAAAGCTTCAATATCTGGTTTGCCTCTGCCTCCCCGTTGCTTGTCCATCTGTTGGTACCTCTGCATTTCAAGCATTTCTGAGTTGCAGTGCTTGGGAAAGAACCTAAATCTCTGCTAATCCACCAGTTTTGCTAAAGACACAAACACAGGGAAGGCTGGCAGCTGGCAGGGTGGAGGAGCAGCTATTTAAACCAACCTCCGGGGTGTCTGGGCTAACGCCATGTGCCCGGGGCAGCCTCCTGCCCAGCAGCCAGCTGCAGGCACCGCCAGAGGAGAAGCTAGCTGTAAAAACTCCTTCCTTTTCTCACATTCGCTCTGTTTTTTTCTGGGTGACGGCAAGAGCCCCGAGCCTGGTCTTGTGTGGGATGTAGAGAGCTGTTTGCGAGCGTCTGTGGGTGTCCAGCACGGGTCTTTGGTGGTCGAGGGGCAAAGCTGTGTGCAACCCTCAGAACCCCCTGCCATGTGCGCTGGTCCAGCCAAGTGGAGGTTTAGCAAACAAAAGCTGACAAAAATCCTCTTCCTTTATCAGCTGCTCGTGTTTAATGCCTGTGTTACTGTTCTACTTGCTTGTGACTGTCAGAGGAAATGGTGAAAATAAGCGTAGATTCTTTTGTGTAACAGAAAATCAGAAACATGCTTCAGTTCGCCTTTTTAGAATCACAGAA
>NW_010230267.1:0-2247 GCF_000690775.1 Eurypyga helias | reverse complement strand
AGGGTGGCCAGGGACATCAAGGGCAACAAGAAGGGCTTCTATAGGTACATAGGGGATAAAAAGAAGATGACGGAGAATGTGGGCCCTCTGCAGAATGAAATGGGAGAGCTGGTTTCCCAGGATATAGAGACGGCCAAGGTACTCAATGCTACTTTTGCCTCAGTCTTCACTGGCCAGAGCACAAACCTTACCACCAGCATCATGGAAGACAAGGGCAGGGATTGGGAGAATGGAGAGCTGCCCATGGTCAGTGAGGATTAGGTTCGAGAACGCCTGAGGAACCTGAAGGTGCACAAGTCCATGGGACCTGATGGAATACATCTGCTGGTCCTGAAAGAACTGGTGTATGGAATTGCTAAACCTCTGTCCATCATATCTGAAAAGTCGTGGTGGTCTGGTGAAGTTCCTGTTGGCTGGAAAAGGGGAAACATAAGCCCCATCTTAAAAAAGGGGAAATAAAGGACCCAGGAAAATACAGGCCAGTCAGTCTCACCTCTGTGCCTGGCAAGATCATGGAGCAGATCCTCCTGGAAACCATGCTAAGGCACATGGAGAATGAGGAGGTGATTGTTATGGTGGACATCTTTGATGGGGTCACAACCTTGGTGGATAGAGGACAGGCAACCGATGGGTAAAGAACTGGCTGAATGGTCACACTCAGAGAGTGGTGGTCAACGGCTCAACGTCCGAGTGGAGACCGCTGACAAACGGCGTACCACAGGGGTCGGTGTTGGGACCTGAACTGGTTGACATCTTAATTAGTGACATGGATGATGGCATTGAGCCGAGGGGTCCACAGACAGTCCCGGTGCAGGGTCTGCTGGGGTCTGGGCTCGGTTAGAGGCCAGGCAGGGCTGGTTGTTCTCCCAGTACAAGCCCTGAGCCCAGCAGGAGGAAGCAGCTGGTTACATGTCAGAGACCAGACCTCTCCAGGATTATTAAAAATGGTCAGTGCTGGAAATGGCTGATGGGAAGGGCTGGGACAACTCTCTTGGTCTGGGTTCTCCTGCCTTGTCATGCACCAACAGGCTGGGTAGAAACTCTGAAATTGGGGAACCTCCTGAAGGAACTCTTCCTCAGGCCCTGTGGAGCACTAGGAGAGCAAAGCCATCTGGCTGTGCACCGTGAGCATGTCCTAGTGTAGCTACACATTGTTTTGGTTCAGATAAATGCTGCATTTTTCTCTCAGAAGAGTTTCCAGCCCATGTCAGCTTCCATCTCACCAGTCCTAATCCCACTTCTGATCTATCCAGCTGTTCCTGTGCTCCACACTGGACTCGAGCTGGTGGTACAGCTCTGAAGACTGAGCGGACTGTGGTGCTCACGGACAAAAGGTGGCCTGACCCTGGTGGTGCTGCCCAGGGTGGGACAAAGACCCAGCCAGGTGAGGATCACTGCTGCTCCTTGCTTCCACCTGTGGCTTGTGGAGGGAGTTCTCTGGGGACAGTGGGCCATTTCCAGGGCCACTCGGTGTGTCTCTGTGTGCCTCTAGATGCAGCTCGTGATTCTTCACTAAATGTGGCACCAATCAGTCTCCAGTCTCCCTTCCTCCTGCCTGATGGTTTTTCACTTCTGCCCTTGTGATGACAGAGTCCTCATCTTGTATTTAGTACTTTACCTTTGGGCGATTCCTCCCTGGGTGACCTCTCAGTTTTTGGTGTCATTTCCCATCTAAGATCAATGTGGATGAAGTAAATACACTTTGCTCTCAGATTCCATCCCTGAGGGATGCTTGTCTGTCGTGTTGTATGTGTTACAGCCCAGGCTATCCCACCATGACACTCACCATCTCCACTGTCACTAGACTCACAGAGAGAGGAGTTTTAAATCCATCTCAGGTCCTCTAGGAGGTCATGAACTGACAAAGAGTTTTCTTTCCAAACCCATTAGTCAATGTTTGGGCCTTTTGGAGTCTTGTTCTTCTTGACACCAGCTTTGGAAAAGAACAGAGCTTGTGCTTCTTGACACCAGCTTTGGAAAAGAACAGAGCACGCAGGTATTATACAGAGGAGATGCCATTTTATTACAGAGAGAGTGGGAGGCAATTCTTGATCAGTGTTACACAAAAGCTTTATAGTCTCCAGGTGAGACAAAGCACATTCATGCCTCAGATGTAGTGGGACAAATCTAAAAGATTACGTAGGAGATTTACAGAGAAGTAACAACAGCAAAACCAATAACAGAGTAATAAACACACCTATACAATAATAAGGATTGCACTAAGAATCATGTGTGAAGAGAGGTGTC